>NC_066518.1:1777677-1915177 GCF_024679095.1 Eriocheir sinensis | reverse complement strand
AAGTGAGTACCTATTTAAAGTGTACAACCACCCATTCAGTCAGTCAGTCAGTCAGCCAATCAGTCAGTTCGTGGATAAGATTTTCAGTCAATAGTTATTCACCCTCCCATTACTTCAGTCAGTCAGTCATTATCTCAGTCAGTGTGGCAGTCAGTCAGTCAGTCGGTTAATCGATCATGCAGCCAATCCCCTTCGCTCAACCACTTCGCGGAATCTCGTGTTTGCATGAATAGACAAACAGGCTGGCGTAGCGCACTCATAACTACTTCGATGAGAAAATAAATAACACGAGCAGAATCAGCAGACTGGTAAAAAATAACCTCGCTTGTGTGATTTATTTGGTGTCTCATTACGTCAAAATATATCCAATACTTGCATTTTACTCCGTTCACATCATTCATATTTTTTGAAACATTTACTTTGGTGTATTTTTTTATATAATCATGTGAAAGAATATTTTTGATACATCGTACATTCATGAGCAATTAGTATTCATATAAAACGAGCGAGCGAGCAATAGATAGATAGATAAATAGATAGATAGATAAAGAGAGAGAGAGAGAGAGAGAGAGAGAGAGAGAGAGAGAGAGAGAGAGAGAGAGAGAGACAGAGAGACAGACAGAGAGACAGACAGAGAGACAGACACAGACAGAGACACAGAGACACAGAGAGACAGAGACAGAGAGAGAGAATCAACAAAAAAATATCTCTCCCTTGATATATATTCCATTCCCTCCACATATATAAAACCGCGGACCATAAAATCATTCCACTCGCACGTTCACAACAAACACATGCTGCCCACGGCGTTATAAGTGAGCGTGTGCCTTTTGTTCCCGGGATTAGTGTCAGCTCCAGTCGTTGTGCTTTGATGTTTTCATGCCAGATTTCCTTTCAGTTTGCGGGTCAATGTATTTTCTTTTTCCGTGTAAAGAAAAGAAGGATTATTGCAGGGTGGGGGGAGAATGGAGATCGAGGGAAAGAAATGTTTGCAGGTCACTCGAGTATTTTTCGTGCAAGTGGGAGAAGGATTATTTCAGGGTGGGTGAGAGAGGAGAGAAGAGGAAGAGGAGGAGGAGGAGAAGGAGCAATAGGGAGAGAAACATGAAGGGAGAACCAACCACTCTCTAACCATCGCGTATTTAACAAGAACAACGTATATCTTTTAGTAACCTCTCACGACATGTCTGGACACGTAGAGAGATCTTATCCTTATACCCGTAGCTAAGGGAGGCTTATGGTGATGATGATGATGGTAATGATATTCTTAATGATGTGTAAATTTTTCCCTTGCAGCTTTTTTTCTGTCTTATCATTAATCTATACTCGCGCGGGGCTGTTATAAAGACACGCATGGTATACCCACAACGTTTATGTGCATAGAGATAAACGTTTAATGTGTGGACAGGAACACCCTCGTAAGCAACGTCAGTAATCTAGGGAGTGATTGAAAGCAAAGCAAACAAGTGAGAGAGAGAGAGAGCGTGTGCGTGTGTTTGTGTGAGTGAGGGGGGGAAAAACAGGCCTTGCAACAACCCGCTCCCTCTCCTCGCGGCTCTAAACCAACACACAGTCAAGGTCGTGAACAGGAATAATAATAAACATGATTGACCTACATGGACAGGGACGGGGAGGGGAAACGAAGATAATAATTAATCCCAGCACGCCGCAACAAATACAGATATAAAGTCGTTTAGATTTCATGGTCATAATGGATGTTTCTCTTCAACTTCTCGACACCTAACCATCCCTTTGTCTTCTTGTTCATTATATAGAACTACGTAAAGACTGAAGAACGGCAATGCAGTAACTAGCGGGCTTTTTTTTTCATATATGTTTCCTTTTTTATGCCCTTGAACTGACTCCTTTGCTGTAAAAAAAAATAAAAGCAATATCCCGTATCTTCACAAGACTCGTGTTCCTGTATTCTCAGAAACTTCGGGGCTTACACACCCACATTCAGTAAGGCTTTCGTAGAAGTTGTGAGTATTTCATTGGGTAGTTTTGAAAGCCAAGTGATAGTTTGAAAAGTCTCTTGCACCATGTATATGAAATAACACTCTTGAGACCACGGCTAATTTTCTTTGTGCTCTGGGGAAATATATTCGTTGTGAGAGCCGGAAATGTCTGAGAAAACGATCCGTGGACTTTGCGAGGGAAAACTCCGAAGATTTTTTTTTAAGTTAGTGAAAATATCAAACAAAATATCATATACTTTAGGGGAAAACATTAATTTGTCTTGATGGAACACTTTCAATATGTCATCTTGGAAAATATTTATAACACTTCTTGATTCTTGCTTTGTCTGTGTGTGTGTGTGTGTGTGTGTGTGTGTGTGTGTGTTTGTGCGTGTGCGTGTGCGTGCGTGTGTGTGTGCCCCCCCGAGAAAAAAATACACCTTAATGAAACTAACTTTTGTACGGTGTTTTAATTTCTGTTTCCTGCAAAATAGACGACTTTACATATACTTTTTTTTCACTTTTTATTTCTGCCGGCCTCAAAAATGAAAATATGACAGTTTGCTTCGGGGGAACGTTGTGAGGTCGGGCCCAAAAATAATTATAACGAAGAATTATACGAAAGCGGCTCCAATTTTGTTGTGTATGAGGCTTGGGCGGCTCAGGGCGGGGGATGAAATGTTGGAAAAATGTGCGGGAGTAATGTATGTGATATGTTGTAGTGGAGAGAGAGAGAGAGAGAGAGAGAGAGAGAGAGAGAGAGAGAGAGAGAGAGAGAGAGAGAGAGAGAGAGAGACAGACAGACAGACAGACAGACAGACAGACAGACAGAGACAGACAGAAACAGACAGAGACAGACAGAAACAGACAGAGACAGACAGAAACAGACAGAGACAGAGACAGAGACAGAGAGAGATTTCATTTCATGCTTTTATATCCTCAAAAGCATTCCAGCTGTTCATTTTTCTTTCCCGACTGTGTTTGAATTAATGCTTTTTATGATGTTGCTTATTCAAGTGGCGAGCGTCAGATTTCATCGAACTAAATTCTACCCTTCTTTCAAGTTCACTGTTTTCTTCTGTCTTAGCAAACGGCAGCATTTCATCCTTTGCTCACTTTGTAGTCTTAGAAGAGGTTGTGAATTCGTTTCCCTCACAATGAAAGGGGAACATCTCACCATTTTCCTTAATTACTATATATTTTCATTGGTAATTTCCTGTATATCATGGGGGCTTCATCGTGCAGTGGTTAGCACACTCGGCTCACAACCGAGAGAGCCCGGGTTTAATTCCCGGGCGGAGTGGAAAAATTTGGGCGGGTTTTCCGATACCCTACACCCCTGTCCACCCAGCAGTGAATGGGTACCAGGTGTTAATCGGAGGTTGTGTCCCGTCTCCTAGGATCTGTTCCCTTCTCCTATAATTCCTTCCCCTTCTGTCTCTCTCCGGCATATGACCACAGATGTTGCGCCGACTAAAGGAAACTTTCTACTTTTCCTGTATATCATTCCCATGTACGTATTATGTCACTGAAGTATATGATGCAGGAGGGTACTACCAAGTTTGCGTGATACAGAAGCCGCACATATCATAGTGTACCCAACCAGCTACCCGAGTCCCCGCGACGCAATACCGCTCAGACGTGACAAGACTGAAAAGCTGAAATCCATTAGAAGTTCATGATAGCTTACGAGGCGTATAAACCTTGACTAACGCTTTGGGTACACACACACACACACACACACACACACACACACACACACACACACACACACACACACACACACACACACACACACACACACACACAAACTCTGTAGTGCAGTGGTTAGCGAGCTTGCCTCACAACCAAGAAGCCCCAGGTTTGGTTCCCGGGTGGACTGCAGACGGAGATATATTGATAAATAGAAAGATCGATAGGATGAGGAGGGAGACAGAGGTGGATGGGAAGACTGATAGATAGATGGATAGGCAGAAATACATTAATTTATAATTATATAGAGAAAAAGAGAAAAACAGAGAAGCAGTCACCATAAAAGATCGATAGGTAGAGGAGGGAGACAGGGGTGGATGGGAAGACTGATAGATAGATGGATAGGCACAAATACATAAATTTATAAATATATAGAGAAAAAGAGAGAAAAACAGAGAAGCAGGCACCATCGAAAGACAAACTGACACACACACAGACACAGACAGAGACAGACGGACAAACACACGATATGCACACAATCTGACAGACAGACAACTGCATAAGATAACAGACCATACAGCCCCTTCATCCCTAACTAGTCTTGGTGGTCCGACCCTCGTTATGTATAAAGCGAACCAAAGCAAACACCCGACCAGCAGGATGTTGAATCACAGTCCAGCTTCGAGGGAGAGAGAGAGAGAGAGAGAGAGAGAGAGAGAGAGAGAGAGAGGGAGAGGGAGAGGAGAGGAGAGGAGAGGAGAGGAACCTTATCAGATCTCTATAACTTCTCTGTTCTCTGTACTTAAAATAACAGAAACTCAGACATTATCCTACAGTTAAGTTTATCCCTACGCCCTGTTCGTAAAATATTTCGTAATCTTTTCTTCGCTGTAATCTGACGTGGAGCCGCGGAGACGGGATTGAATAACGCGCTCTCATGGCAGTCGGTGCGGCGCGATACGATCAAGGTTGTCTTAGGCTGCCGCCCCTCATCAGCCTCCCCTGCAAGAGCTCCTCGAGAGTACAACGTGGAGTCCTCTGGTGCTGGCTTCAGGGTGGCCGCGGGCGTCTCCGTTTTCTGTTTACCGCTCAAGTGCAGGGAGACTGAGGGAGTGCATCTCTTGTTCTTTCTCTCTATCTTCTTTCTATATTGTCATCATCGCCATCTACTTTTTTCTTTATCGTCTTTCTTTTCTTCTTCTTCTTCAGGATGACAAGGTTGAAATACTTCTGGGGGTGATATATGTAAAAGGGGTTCGTTGCATTGTTCTTTAGGATCCGTAATAGACGAAACTTAGAAAGGGCTTACGACAAGGCTTCGTCTGAAAAATGAAAATCAGTAACGTTCATCATTGGAAAAGACGAAGCCCAGCGATGCAATACTCTGAGCTAAGTGCAAGAACCAAGAAGAACTCATCCTTCCTGACGTTTATATAAAAAAAGGAGGGAAGTTAAACTCACAATTTCTCTCCCTTGACAAAAACATCAACGAGGAGACCAGCAAAAAGAGGCGAGTCCCTGTTACTGAAAACTAGATCTCCTGTTACTGTCCCTTCACTGTCCTTTCTTGGGCCGTCGACGTCATGTGGCTGTGAGCGGCGGCGTGTGGCTACTGTGGTGCCGTGTTGTATATGCAGCGGCAGGGTGTGGCGAGGCGGCAGGCGTGAAGGGAGGGTCAGGGGGGCGTGTTGACCCAAGCGCCATCCCACAGAACAGTTGATTGTGCGGGCAGAGCGGAGGGCGGCGCGGGTTGGCCACTACAAATAGCACTGACCCACAGCTCATTGGGTGTAACTTGAACCTTTGACTCAGACGCGGCTCACTACTGGGGAGTCTTTGTTTAGCCTCAGCCCCTGGAGACGTGAGGCTGAGAGGCGAACAACTCCTATCGCTCGGGAAATGGCTGGGGTTGGCGGGGCTTGGTGTGTTAACTGGTTGCCTGGTTGTGTGCTCCTCCTCTTCGTTGTCTTCTTGTGATGGTAGTAGTAGTAGTAGTAGTAGTAGTAGTAGTAGTCATAGTAACAACCGCAGAAGTAGTCGTATTCATTTTCGTTCCAGTAAAAATATTTGTACTAGACTAGCAGAAGTTTTAATATTAGTGGCTGGTGGTGGTGGTGGTGGCGGTGGTGGTGGCGGTGGCGGTGGTGGTGGCGGTTGTTGCAGGGGCGGGGGTCTGTTGCTGCCTTCTGTCGATGCCCATCAGCCTCTCATCGCCTCATCCTTAGCTCGAGGCCCACGTGGGTTGAGGTCACGCTTCCTCTCGGCAACTAGAAATATGAGACTGTTATTGAACGAGGAATGAAGTTGTATCAACCCTTCTGCAAACCCTTTCAAGTCTCCCTTGGACCACAGCAAAAGTTACGCAAAAAAGAGAGGAGCTTGTTCTGCATTTAGTTGAATTATCGTTTTGTTCGTTGTTTTTCCCCGTCATATACAGAGAACTTTTATTCCTGAACTGTAAAAGCCAGACGCATTATTTTTTTTTCCCTGTCTGGAGCACAGAGACACTTGGGCAGCAGCTGGGGAGGGGCGGGGGTACCCAAGCACTCGTAATTATGGGTTCCTCTAGACTGCTGGCATCTATAAGCTTTCTTTCCGACGTCATTCTTGCCCCGCCGAATTCCGAGAGTGTACCATCGGCTCTTGAGGCAACTGAAACGGGAAATGTGGCAGAGAAGTAGATGGAGGAAAAATCAAAACAAGCGAACACTGTGACGCTTGAAGCTTTGAGACTCGGAAAACACATGCAAGACCAAAGAAAACAAGATACAGAAAATCAATGATGAGAAATGTTTGAGCGAAAAGGAAAAGAAAATGAGATAAAACCCATTCAAGACGGCTGTGAGATAAAGGAAGGATGGTATGAAGCTCTAGAATACGTCACCTGAGCTTTGAAAGTGAGGACATCAAATCAGGCGCAGGAATGTCATCGCGCCGTTTCATTCATCTATAAGAACCATTGCTTGTGAGAAAAGGAAAACTAAACAAGATAAAACCAATTCAAGATGTTTTTATAATTGAAAGGGTACACAGTTTTAAATCTAAACGTCACCTGAACTTAGAACATGGGATATCTTATTAGGCACAGATACGTCATCAGCTTTTTGTACAGTACTCTTGATTCATATGTAAGTAGTAGTGTATCGGTATGACTAAAGCGTCGCCGTCAAGAGCGGAAATGGATGAGGAAGCGAACACCATTGGGGGGAGAGGGGGAAAGGGAAATGGAGGAGGGAGGGAGGGAGAGGCGAGCTAAGCGAGGGGGAGGAGAGAAGGGGGAGGCAACAGCTGTCCAAACACAACACTGCGAAAGGAGTGAGTGGGCCTCTCCGCCTAAGTGTTGCTGTGGTGGCCGCCTGCGTGATGTGTTGGGATGTGTTGCCCTGTGTTGCTTGGTCTGTCTTGGCGGGAGAAGAAGAGTGGTTGTGAAGTTGGTTGGTTGATGTGTTGCAGGGTGTGTTGGTTTGTGGTATTTCTTGTTGTATGACCTAAATGTTGCTGTAATGGCTAATGTGTTGTGGTGTGTTCCCTTTTTTTTTTTGCAACAAAGGAGACAGCTCAAGGGCACAAAAAAAGGAAACACTAATAAAAAAAAGCCCGCTGCTCGCTGCTCCTAAAAAAGAATCAAAAGAGGTGGCCGAAAGAGAGGTTTGCCCTTGTGTTTCTCGTTCCTCAGTTTTATCAATCATTCTATTATATCTCACTTATACACCTCGTCTCATCTTTCGCATCGACCATTCATTCCTCTCTCATCACACTTTTTTTTCTGCAAGTCATTTCTCGTTCCTTATAAATGATATCTTTTGTTTCTCACTCCTACCTCTTGTTTCATATTTTGTTTCAGCCACTAACTCATCTCGGCAAGCCAGTTCCCATATCTTATCTTTTGTTCCCTCTCTTTCGTTTTCCGTCACTTCAGAATTCATATTTTGTTTCAGCCATTAAGTAACTCATCTCGGCAAATCAGTTCCCGTATCTTATCTTTTGTTCCCTCTCTTTCGTTTTCCGTCACTCCAGAATTCCAGTCAGTTTACGTGTTCCACTGTTCCCCTTTGCCCACACCTCATTTCTCACTCCTGTCCCGAAAGTATTGCCTCTCACCGCTGGCCACTTTTCACTCTATTACTTCTCATTCCCCAGTTCTCCCTCTACATTCTCCTTTCTATCTTATTTCAGGTTTCTTTTATCACTGGTCTTACTCTCTTCTGCTTTACCTGTCATTCTCTTCCCTTATACTCAACTTTTTCCATCACTTTATTCATCGTTCCCAACCCTGTATTCATCGTCCATCGTCCATACCCATCATTTGTCATCCCATCTATCCCTCAACATCCCACCTCTCTTCGAATTATCCTGTATATTTCTTCCTCTCATTGTTTTCCCATCCTTTAACTTCGTCCTTCATCCTCGCTATCCCATCCTATCCTTTGCTCCCCACCTCTCGCTATTCATCATTCATTCCCCCACCCCTTCCTCTCAGTATTCCCTTATCCCCTTAATTCATCAATCCCTTCATTTAGATCCTCATTCCTCTCCATTCCATCCTTTGCTCCTCACTCTCACTCTCCTTCATTCATTCCGCTCCGTACTCTACTTCCTTCTCATTTTCCACTCTCGCTTCTCACGTACTCTTTCATTCTAACTCTCCCGTTGTTTCGCAAGAGGAAGGTGAGTGAGAGCAACAGGCGGTTCGATAGACGAGGCACAGACAAGCAACAGAGCAGGCTAGGAGGGGTGTGTGGCCTGTGGTGTAAGTTACTGCCTTCCTTTCTCTCTTCCTCTCCCTTCTCTTCCCTGACTCCTCTCCTCTCGTCCCTCGTATCCTCTCCATCTCTTGTCTGACTCCTCTTTCTATCGCTCCTTCCTCTTCGGGCACGCTTCTGCATTTTATCGTTTCTTTCCACTCTCTCGCGTGTTCTTCTTTCCCTCCTTTCTTCCTTCCTTTCCTCTCCAGCCCGCAGCCTCTTCTCAAACCTTTTATTATCCTCTTCCTCTTTCCTTCCATCCCCTGCCCTCCCTCACACCCCTCTCTTCACTCTCCTCTCCCCTCCTTTCCTTTTTTCGTCACTTCCTCCTCCACGTTTGCCTCTAAATTTCTACCTTGAGTGTTACCCTTTTCTACCCTTATCTCGTTGTGGTTCCCCATCACACCCTCCTCTCCTTTCCTTCCCTCACCCTCCTCTTCCTTCCCCTTTTTCCCCTTTCACTGTTGCAACGCCCCTCACCACTTTAAGGGGAAGTCACCTCTATACGCATAAGTGTTTTTCTCTTCTCATTTTGACGCAAACACGAGAAAGGGAGGGAAAGGCAAAGAGTGATTAAGGAAACTGGAATAAGAGTGAAGAGTAAAGACAGACAAAAAAAAAGGAATGGAAATGAAAAGCAAAGGCGGTAGGAATATAGAGACGAAGAAGGGGAGAGATGGCAGGAGGGGGAGGAGGTGATGTCAGGGGAGGGGAGAAAGGGAGAGGGAAGGGAAACACGGGGGCGCCAAATCAGAAGTGTGTTATCAGACTGTCTTGGAAGTGCGAGATTGATGTCAGGAAGGAGATAGTGAGAGAGACGTGGAGCACATTTAGATAAGTTCTGAGAGGCTGCGAGAAGATGCTGCTGGTATTGGCGGTGCAAGTGATAGGTGCCTTCTCTCCCTTCTCTCCTCGCTCTCTCTCGTCCTTCCTCCTACCTCCTCCTCCTCCTCCTCCTTCCTTCCATTTACTGTGCTGGTTATGGTGTTTACAGTGAGGTTCGTGATGGTTGTGGTGGAGTCTTCTAACTTTTCCCGCCATCCCTTTTTCCTTTCCTGCTTTCATCTTATTTATCTATTTTTTTCTACTTCCTTTCTTCTGTCATGTCATGTTCTCTCCCTCCTTCACTGCCTCTATTCTTATGGGTCTTATTTTCTCCCTTCTTTCTCTTCTCCTTTCCTTTCTTTCTTCTTTTCTCCATGCCTCCCTTCCTTCCTCTCTTCCTCTTATTTATCATCTCTTACTTTCTTCTCCTGTCACTTTCTCTTCCTTCTTCTCTGTCTCAATTTTTATCTTACTCCTTTTCTCCCATTCTCCTCCATGCTTCCTTTCCTTCTTCCCTTCCTCTTCCCCTTTCATCTTTTCCTGCCTCCTTCTCCCGTCCCTTTCTCTTCTTCCTTCACTGTTTAAATTCTTGTTATTCTTCTTTTCTCCCATCCCTCCTTTCTCCCTTTCTTCTCCATGCCTCCCTCTCTCCCTCCCTTCCTCCTCTGTTTATCTTTTCCTTCCTCCTTCTCCTGTAACTTTCTCTTCCTCCTTGACCAACTCCATTTTTATCTCTCGTTTTCTCCCTTCCTTCTCAATGCCTCCTCTCTTTCCTCCCTCCCTCCCTCCCTCCCAATACTAGCCTACAATGTTTGCCTCACCACTAGATAAAAAAAAAAGTAATTGGATACATAAACCACGGGATGAAAAATGAAGCCTTAACATTTACTACACAGAAATTATTACTCGATTATTAAATTCCTGTTATCTCTTCCAAAAGTGGGTTATTTTTTTATGAATCACGGGAAATGATGTACACGAGGTGGGCCTTCCAAAAATAGACCCAAATACACGAACCAATAAACTGGGCAGCTATTTTTTTTTTTATTCAAGGATTATATATATTGAGCGTTGCGTTTCACATTGCTAGGAAACTCTGCATCCAGTGGCCTTATCTTACTTTGCGTTTCCATATTTGCGAGAGAAAGGGAAGAGAGGGGAAGGAAAGAGGGGGAGAAAAATAGGAAAATGATGAGGACAGGACGAGAATGGGAAGGAGGAGGCCATGAATATTCAGTGTGTGTGTGTGTGTGTGTGTGTGTGTGTGTGTGTGTGCGGGCGGAGATACGAGAGTAAAAATAATGAAATATCGCCTACTGGAACAAAACACAGCGATCAAGATTACCTCTCATGTTTGTCATTTGTGGGGCGAAGTGACTGACTCGCCTCCCTGCAAACCCGTAACGTTGAGGGCATCAGTTCTAATCTAAGGTGTAGTAGTCCCCGCAGCGGTCATCCATATGGCTATCCCACCTCGAGGCTCGTTCAGCAAATGAGTGGACGGGGAGCGTTGCGGAGGGGAGATAAGGAAGAGAAGGAAGAGAAAGAGGAGAAAACGTAAGTAGGGAAAGAAAAATAGGACTACTGTAAACATGAAGATGACAATATGGGGAATAATTAAGAACATATACCCTTTCTTGTGTTATCATCTGCCGCCCTGAAAAGCAACTCGGCCCTTAGAGCTACTTGAGCATGGCCCCTGAAGACGCTCCGAGACATGTAAGAGGTGGGTTAGATTTTAAACCGCTGTGCTCTAACGTGGAAACTCTTATAGGTGGGACGTTTTATATCCCACTATGCTACTAGAAGGTGGGACAAAATATAAACCGGCATGGCCTAAAGAGGTAAATTGGATGTGTATATTTGAATTGGCTCCTCCCGTCATATAAATACAACAGTCAGTCCGGCCATATTGCAGTCTTTCAAGAGGAGGGTATCAGGACACCTCTCCTCCCGAAATTGACCCCTCTTTCGGCCACCTCTTTGGATTCTTTTTAGGAGCAGCGAGTAGCGGGCTTTTTTTTTATTATTAGTTCATTTTTTGTGTCCTTGAGCTTCTCCTTTGTTGTATAGAAAAAATGCTCGTCTGCCCACTCGTAAAGAAAAGGAACAGAGCGCCAAGGCCATTGCAGGTTATGTGATCCTCCGGTATTTCACGTCTCAGAAATCCTCTCGTAGAAACCCTCTGACTCGGCCTTCCCTTTTCCGGGTTCGTCAGAAAGTCAATAAGAGTTTGAAGTGTTATAGTCTCCCTCTCGGTGCGTGTCACTTCCTCTCCGGGGCCACGTCACGCCGCAGGAATGAAGGCATGAGGGCAGCGGTCTGTTGAGGAACACGTCGAGGCGTTTTTAATATCCCGACTTGAAGAATTTCCTCACGCGTCTTGCTTGCAGAAGTTGGTCTCTTGTTTTCATTCTGCCGTTGTGCTCCTACAGTCGTGTTTGCTGATGGATATATTTAGAGTTATGCGCATAAGCAACTCCTCTATCATTCCATCTCATTCATTTCACGCATGCAGTACAATTGGCTCCTTGACTTCGCTTGTTTTATGTAGAGGGCATAAAATTAGTCACTCGGCCCAACTTCCTTTATGAATACGCTACAATAACTCCTTTGATTTCCTCCCTCTCTTTCTCGCTCTTCCCCTCCTCGTGCTCTGAAGCCGCGCATTCGTCTTGAAGAGCAGCCCTTTATCATCTACGCAGTTACAAGCTAGACGAAGGACTGAATATATTAAGATAGTGCAGATGATATTGTAAAAGAAAATACTCTTTGGTGCCGCTCAATAAAGAGAGAGAGAGGGGGGGGAGAGAGGGAGAGAGGGGGAGTTGAGAGAGGAGAGAGAGAGCGCATTTCCTCCCATCGCTTAGAACACCAGGCGACGCTAATAACAGAGGCCCCAAAAAGACGAGGCAGGGAGTCGCGGCCCAAAGACTTTATGGTTAGGTACTTCGAGGAGGAGACGGCGAGGGAGAGAGAGGAAGAGTAGAACAAGGAGGAGAAAACTAAAGAAGAGGAGGAGGAGTAAAAGGGGACGGAGGATTAACGTAAAGTGAGATCGAAGAAGAGAAGAATGAGGAGAAAACGAAAGAAGAAAAAGAGGAGAAATAATGGAAAATGGAATGGTTGAAGAGCGGGAGATAGAGAGGAAGAGAAGGAGGAAAAGGAAACGTATGGGGGAAAAGGAATAAAGAGAGATGAAAGCGTAACGGAGAGGGAGATAAGAACAAGGAGGAAGAAAAGAAGGAAGAGGAGAAATAAGCGAAAACGAAAGAGAAGCGGAGGGGAGATAAGGAAGAGAAGAAGGATAAAGAGGAGGAAACATAAGAAGGGAAAGAATAAATGAACGTGGAAGAATAGGAATGGGAAGAAACGAATAAAGAAAGAGGAGGAATAAAGGAAGACTGAATAGCTACGAAAAAAAACTGGAGGAAGAGAAGAAGGAGGAAGATAAAATGTAAGAGGAGAAGGAATAAAGAGGAATGAAAGAGCAGGAGCAAAGTAGGATTATAAACGAATGAACCCGCTCCTCGCTTGCTCTATAAACACAATGAATCCTGTTTATGTTGTACTGTAAAAAGGAGGAGAAGGAGGAGGAAGAAGAAGAAAGAACAAGGAAGAAAAGCAATGTGAAATATGAAGTGAGAAATTCAGTAGGCAAGGAGGAGGAACAGATTATGGGACAAGAGATAATGGAAGAGAAGGAACGAAAAAGGGACATGTTGGGAAGCTAAGAAGAGGCAGGAAAGGGAGGAAGAAGGGAGAGTCAAAGAATTAGGGAGGAAAATAATACAGGCGGAGACTATGAAAAGAGAGAGAGAGAGAAGGGAAGAAGAGCAGGCGGAAGAGAGGAGTATAGAAGAACCTGAAGGAAAGAGAAGAGCAAGGAGGAGGAGGAAGAGGAAGGAGGAGGAGGAGGAGGAGGAAGCTATTTGTTGTTAGGAAAGTGCGAGGTAATGAGAAGGAAAGTTTATGGCAAGCAGTTTCCTTACACTTCACTTCTTTTTCCTTTACTGTTTCCTTTCTCTACCCATTCTTCTATTTCGCTTCCTTTCTCCCCAACTCGTCTGTTTCTTTATTTCTCCTTACACCCCCCTCCTCCTCCTCCTCCTCCTCCTTCTTCTCCTCCTCCTTCTCTTCTCCTTATTCCCTTCTCTCTTCTCTCATTCTTTATGGTCTTCTTGCCCCTCATAAAAGAACCCCAAATGCCCTCTGGTTCCTCACTTAACCTTCCCTTCATTCTCTGCTGCTTTCTTCTCTCTCGTCATACTTCTACGCCTTCCTATTTCCCCTTTCGCTCTCCTCTCGTCTCTTATTTCATATTTCTCTGTACATAGTATTTACTAACACGACAGCATTAATTCCCAAACACACATACACAGCTTCTCCGGTCACTTGTAGCTTTACTCACAATATATTAGTCTGCCTTTGCATCCTTTATTCTCTGTGTCAAAAACGCTCACTCTGAATCCCGTTTTCTGCCGCAGGTTGAGACGGAGCTGGGGAGACTGCGCGACTTGGAGGCAGAGGCGCAGCAAGCACACTACTGGAAGCATGAATGTGAAAACCTGAGGAGAAGGTGAGAGCCGGCCTGTGAGGATAAAAGATGGATGCCAAAGGATGAAAGAGAACGATGGTTTGAAAGTGGCGCATTTGTATGTAAGTGGTTAATTAAAGAGGTGTTTCAGACGGGATGTTCTCTCTCATTGGACTGAATTTGGGATTGCATTTTAGATGTTTCTTTATATTTTATTTTTATTTGCTTATGCTGAGGGAAAAGGATAAAAGAGGTCAATGGCGCCTCTGAGTATTTTTTTTCTAGATTTAACCTTCCTCTAAAATCTAAATGATGTTAATGCACTTTCTTTCTGTTGCTGATATTTTGCTCTAGATGTTGTTTTGTAGTTTGTTTAGACATTTCATTTATCTTTATTATTATTATTATTATTATTATTATTATTATTACATAGTACAATTTTATATTAACTATTAGTTCCACCTCTTTCTGCGAGTTTTTCTGAGCTGGCGTAAGTCGACTAGGCGTTTTGACCCAGTTGTGGAAAAAAGCCTTGAATGTGTGTGTGTGTGTGTGTGTGTGTGTGTGTGTGTGTGTGTGTGTGTCACCCAACCCACACACGTCCAAGGCCACGCACATAAGAAGCTTACTGTCGACTTGCATGCTCTCGGGAGGACGACCACCTCCTCCCCCTCCTCCTCCTCCTCTTACTCCTGCTCCTCCATTTGGTCTGCTCTTTTTCAGTATTTTCTCGTTTTAAAGTTTCTCTCCATTTCGCCTCTTGACAACCTCTTCTTCTCCCTACGACCTTTCCCCTTCCTCCTCTTGTCGTCCTCTTCCACTCCTCCTCTCCTCTCCTGCCGCGGCGGGAGGTGATCACAAAGGCACTACCGATAACTTTACGACCCCCGAGGCACACACTTTTGCTGCTCCTCAAGAACACACACACACACACACACACACACACACACACACACACACACACACACACACACACACACACACACACACACACACACACACACACACACTGCAGACGCGACCATACTAAAATATTTTAACGTATGTATACATGAAGAAAGTTGATGAGAGTTTCCATTCGAACGAGCATTTGCTTTTTCTCTACTTGGCCTTGTTTCTATTTTATTATTATTTTGCTTTACGTTTTTTTTACCTACTTTTCTTTCGGATAAGGACTTTATTTACTACTACTACTACTACTACTACTACTACTTCTACTGCTACTACTACTACTCTACTATAGCTTTTCTTGTTGCTGGTGCTCGTGTTATTTTTCTGTTTCCACTTTCAGTAAACTATCATAACCACCATTACAACTATCACTACCACAACCACAACCACTACTACTACTACTACTACTACTACTACTACTACTACTACTACTACTGCTACTTTTCCCTTGGACAGACTGGACCTGGAGAGCGGCATTATGGGCGGCGGGGACATCCGGGCGGCGGTGGGGGCGGCGCGGGAGGACGCGGAGAGGGCGATGAGGCGGGAAAAGGCGGTGGCGTACGAGCTGGAGCAGGCGAGGCAGGCCATCAACAACCTCAAGGTGAGTGTGTGTGTGTGTGTGTGTGTGTGTGTGTGTGTGTGTGTGTGTTAAATTGGTACACTTTACGGTTCTCCACCTCACGGGTTTAAATCATTCCGGAAATATTTTAATTCTTCGTATCTAACTAATAAATTAAGCATGGAGCAGCGAAACAGCATAAAACAACTGTCCTTCAGCAGTAATTTAGATCTAATTGAATTTACGTCGAGGATGTGGCGATACTAAAATGTTTTGTGATCGGTCATCCATATTTGTGTGAAGCAACGTTGAATTTTAGGCACAAACATCCGGCCTTTTTTCAACCTCTATATTGTCATTTTTTCTATTTTCAAATGTTGCGTCTTGTGTTTCTTTTGTTTTAATATTCTCATCCATTTAGAGTAATACACTTGCAATACGGGAAATGCGCTTGTCACGTCTTTTATTACCTTATTACTTTTTCACTGCGGTGTTTCCATTACTTGTGGAGATGGCTCTAATGTTATTTCCGAGAGGCATTCAAACGTCTTTTAATTGGTTTCCAGGTAAACAGCGGCCGCTAAGAGCATCCTTAAGTGAATTAAAGGCCTCAAATTATCCTATTGTGGGCTCTCAGATGGTTCAGGTCGCTCGTGAGTAAGTGGTTCCCAGGTGTTCCATGGAGGGTTCAGGTGTCCTTTCCTCCTACACACTTATCCGCCAGGTGTGGCCAAGCACCGGCGATTACCTGAACGAGCGGGGCAGCGGGCGGCGGGTGGCGGAGCCTCGCATGAGATCAAATTAGAACATCCAACCTTGGAACAGTGGCCGCGTCGTGCACGGGCCCCCATCACATAGATTGTTCTCACACACACACACACACACACACACACACACACACACACACACACACACACACACACACACACACACACACACACACACACACACACACATAAATACATGCCGTTATCAAATGAAAACAATCATAACCTATCATCAACTTAGTGTCCCGTTTTACGCATTGGTTTGCAGAAAGGATTGCAGGAATAACTTGTAAAAATATACATGATTATAAGATGGTAGTGCGATGTTAAAATCAAGGGGATGAATTAGAATAGAATAAGGGATAAACGAGGATGCAGTATCTAACAACTGTGTGATGGAGGTGGAAGGAAATCTAGCACTAGGCAGCAGGCATGTAGGAGATATTCATGGCGCGCTTACACGATTACAGAGTATGGCCGAGGGGATAAGGTGGAAGGTTAAAGTGGAATGGGAGTGGAGCGGAGCGGCGGCAAGAGAAGGAAGTGGTTGCAATGGGAAGGTGGCAGTGGTTGGGCCTGAGGCAGCGCGTTAATCAGATTGTTAAGGCAGAAGGAAGATTAGGTGGAGTAAACCGCTCAGTGTTACACGTTAGGGGTGAGGTGACGCCCATGAACCTGTCGGGGAACACCAGACGGGATGAGGAAGACTAGCGCACACACACACGCACACACACACGCACACGCACACGCACACGCAAACACACTCACACACACACAGGGCATACGTCTGAAGCAAAGTGAGAGAGAGAGAGAGAGAGAGAGAGAGAGAGAGAGAGAGAGAGAGAGAGAGAGAGAGAGAGAGAGAGAGAGAGAGAGAGAGAGAGAGAGAGAGAGAGAGAGAGAGAGTTTTCTTTTTTTTTAAGCTTCTCTCTTACTTCCTTTCCATCCCTTTCTTTTCCCCCTTATCATCTTCCCTTTCTTTTATTCTTTCTTTTATGACTTTTCTTTGGCTTCTTCTACACTCCAATCCTGAGCATTTTTCTATAGAATGTTCGTCTATTAAGAAATAAATATCCCTCTCCTACCCACCAGTTTACTTTTCTTCTTTTTCCATCCCGTTTCCATCACTCCTTTTCACTCCTTTATCTTTACCCTTTCTCTTATCCCTCTCCCTACACTCGCTGTCCTCTCCGGTTCGTCAGCTCAATTTCTCCCTCTCCTTTCCCTTCCCTTGCTAATATCCTTCCCCCTCCAATGTGTTCCTCCTCTGTTTCCTCAACTTCTATCTTCCCTTTCCTCCTCTTTTCTTCCATTCCTCACTCCCGTCTTTCCTCCAAATTCTTTAAGGTCACAATTTGGGCCCCGAGATGGATAAGAGAGGAGTAAAAAATGAATAAAGGAGATAAAACAAACCAGACCAATAAAGAAAGAGAGATTGCAAGAGGGTGAAATATTTCCTCTGGACGTGTTATTTTTTCCTCTTTTTTTCCTTCTCCATATTTTCTCACCTCTTTGTATTTTTTTTCTTTCTTTCATATTTGTTTCGTTGTTTTTTTATATCTTTCTACAGAGAAGAAATGTGTTACGGTTTATATTTCTTTCGGTATCTCTTTTTGTTGTTCTGAAAGCTTTTTTTCCTAATTTCCTTTTTTTTTCTTCTGTTTTCTTATGATCTACGTGTGGTTGTCCGCTTGCCTGCGTGAGGTTGTGTTTGTTTCTGTTTGTGCGTGTTTGATATTTGTGCGTGTGTGTGTTTTTCCGAGAGAGAGAGAGAGAGAGAGAGAGAGAGAGAGAGAGAGAGAGAGAGTGAGAGTGAGAGTGAGAGAGAGTTGTATATTGATGTGGAGAGATTTACACAGTCAGGCGGAACAGAGCTAGATTCAGACAGACGTGCATTCATCCGCCCGTCCTTCCCGGCAAGCACTGAGGGGAGCCAGGAGGTGCTCGTATATATAGACCATAACAGCTATTGATCCCGCAGGTCGTTGGGTTCGCGGGGGAGTCATAAAGAAATAAATAACGAGTCCAAGGCCTTTGCAATTTTCTGGTTTAGGAAATACGTATTTAAAATAATCATTTTTTTTTTGTTATTGTTTTCTTTTTGTTTTGCTTTATATACGAAGAATCCAAATCCGCAAAGAAATATTCAATTAGTAATATTGTCAGTGCGAGTTAAAGCGTTTGTGAAATTTAAAACGATCAAACTTCATCATGACTATTGCAAAGTAAGGAAATGAATGAATTGCTTTGACTTGAAGTGGCATGCATTTTGTATTGAGTAATTTTAAATGTATATGTATGTGTGTAAGTGTTTATCATGTTGAATGTTCACACACACACACACACACACACACACACACACACACACACACACACACACACACACACACACACACACACACACACACACACACACACACACACACACACACACACACACACACACACACACACACACACACACACACACACACAGTTTTGGGATCTATGTAATATGTACATCAATCACTCAAAGTAAGTGCATTAAGTTTAAGTAGTTATTTGTTTCAGCCTATACAATTTCCTTCGACATGCGAAATAAAAATAAGAATAATATATTTCTACTTAATATTTTCATCCGTGCAGTGTAACGTGCGCAATTTTATTTAATTATGTTAGGTCTGTAATTACTCTTTCTCTAAAATCTTGTTAGTCATCGCTAAAAGAGAGAGAGAGAGAGAGAGAGAGAGAGAGAGAGAGAGAGAGAGAGAGAGAGAGAGAGAGAGAGAGAGAGAGAGAGAGAGAGAGAGAGAGAGAGAGAGAGAGAGAGAGAGAGAGAGAGAGAGAGAGAGAGAGAGAGAGAGAGAGAGAGAGAGAGAGAGAGAGAGAGAGAGAGAGAGAGAGAGAGAGAGAGAGAGAGAGAGAAAATCTATGAGGCAAACCCATATTAATTTCCTATCTCACCCCAATCTCTCTGCTATCATTACTTCCCCAAATAATACACCGTTCTCGTTGCATATCAAAAACACGAATAACACACACGCAAAAGCACGCATAATACTCACACAGAAAAATAGCGAAATCCGTATAATATCCATCAACAAAAACAGTGGAGGAATAATATG
The DNA here is from genome assembly GCF_024679095.1 of Eriocheir sinensis. NCBI lineage: Eukaryota > Metazoa > Arthropoda > Malacostraca > Decapoda > Varunidae > Eriocheir > Eriocheir sinensis. The sequence continues at coordinate 1,896,036 of NC_066518.1, read as the reverse complement.
GATCTCAATATATAAATGGAACGGATATGCTAGCGATCTTTCCCTTGATATTTTCCTCGTGTAGTTTGCTGGCCCGTGTTAATTATTTAGTGTTGAAGGTTACTGTGTTGCCGTTCAAAAAGATGATGTTGATGATAATGATGATAATGATGATTTTATTTATTTTAATAGTTATAATGGTTAATAACCCAACAAGCACAAAGCGACAAGTTTAATCTGCTTCTGTTACAACACCAACGATAATTAATACTACTAATATAATTATCACTTAGTCTACAATAAAAACAACGCAATAATAACAACTGTTACTACTACTACTACTACTACTACTACTACTACTACAACTACTACTACTACTACTGATAGCGTTATAGTAATAATAATAATAATAATAATAATAATAATAATAATAATAATAATAATAATAATAATAATAATAATAATAATAATAATAATAATAATAATAATAATAATAATAATAATAACAGCAAAAACAGTAGCAATAATTTCCACTAAACATGCAAAAATGTTTAATTAATCCATTCCACTCAGACATCTCTCCCCGGCTGAAATAGGACCTTTGCGATAATTACGGCGGCATCGATGTTAGCATTACACTCACATGAATAACATTAGCCGTGGTATGCTTGGTGTGAGGCTGTTATTGGCTCTGTGTGGGTGGGTATACGGACATATTGTTGACTGGTGAACCTGATCCGATGCTGTGTGTGTTCCTCTGTCTGTCTGTCTGTCTGTGTCTGACGGAGTTTTTCTCTTATCAATGAAATTCCAATAAGCATGAACTAATCCTACACATTAGCATAAATATTCGTCATTTTAAGCCGCCTTGTTCGTAAAGGTAATAGTTTAATGCTCAAGGTAGCCTTCAGTGATTGATTAATTTGTTCATTCGTTGACTTATATATTCCCTCATGAAAGTAGCCTTTTGTTCTTTGTTTCAGTTACTCGAGTCAGCCAATATGCTGCCCTTTTGTTGTCCCGGTCAGCCAGTTACTATGTTCGTCACTCAGTCAGCTAACATGTTTAAAAAAAATAATAAATATCTACTTAGCAAATTAGAAAATAAGTGTGTATTCAAAATAATTGTGAAATAAAACAGTGTCAGAGTCCTTCATTTAATATTACGGCTTCAGCGGATAGCTTATAACTTTCTCCTACTTAAGTTCTGTATTATTCGGAAAATACTTACATTTATTTCAACAAATCTCATGATATCTCCTGGCACTTTTAGAACCAGCAGACAGATCAAAAGATAGTTTTTTCAGCAAGATTTGGACCATATTGGAACTAATTTTCTGATACTCACAAGAAAACCGTGTTGCGCTCTGAGCGTCACTTGGGCTGAGGAGCAAAAAAATCTACGGATACAGACAGCCATATTTACATTGCTCAGCGGTTTCCCTGGACACTAATACCACAGTTTTCCCTCCAACAGAACAGATTTATTCTACTTAACCATATTAGCCACACGTTCTTAGAAGGGCAGCATCAATCATCACAATATTTACTTGGGTCATATATTCGAGGAAGTCAGTCAGATTAGATTTTCTCCCACTGGTTTGGTGCTGTAAAAAAATTCCAAATCCGGGATAACAAATCAAAAGGAAAAAAAAGCGACAGAACAAAAACTGCAGACGCGGAGGGAATTTCATCACCACGGCCGGGACGCCATGCCAATATTTTTTTTCCATACAAGGACAGACCAGATGTAAACCAAATTAGCAGGGGACGCGGTAATTAGTCTTGATAAGCTGTCTTTACCTCCCTAATGACCGTGTGGACCACAATGGAAATGACTGACAGCTAGATAGATAGACAGACGACCACAGATAGATAGATAGATAGATAGATACATAGATAGATAGATAGGTAAATAGATGAAGAGAGAAAAAAAACAAAAAAAAACAATTATGCACACAGACAGAAGGACAGGCACTCGGCAAAAAGGGCAGTCAGAAGTATCACATTTTAAAGTGTCTCATGAACTAAGTTAACAATAATATAAAATAAGCCAGTGGCACTTTTGAACCTTATTGTTTCAGTGCGCGCATATGTTTGTGTCTGCATTTTTTGTGTGTCTATTTGTGTGTTTGTGTCTGTATCTTTGTGTGTGTTTGTGTTTGTGTGCGTTTGTGTATTCTCAGGTCCATCCATTCCACAGAGCCACCACGACTTCATCATGAGGGAGAGAGACGCGCAGGAGGCCATGGAGAGGGAGAAGCTGGAGCTGGAGTGGCAGACGCGGCTGGCGGAGATAGAGAACAGGTGAGGGAGAGGAAGAGGAGAAGGAGGAGGAGGAAAAGAAAATGAAAGAGACAGAGGTGTGGAAAACGAAAGAAAAAAGAAAGATAAAAAGAATGAGAAAGATAAAAAGAAAGAGAAAGAGGAAGAGGAAGAGGAAGAGGAGGTAGAGGAGGAGTGCCTGGAGAAAACGAAAGAGGAGGAAGCTGATAATGACAGTATGGAGGAGGAGGAGGAGAAGAGGGAATTAATAAATAGCTCCTACATACTCTCTTGTTCATGGTAATCATATATCCTTTAAGCATTTGCTCGTAACCGTGCGATGGCAAACAGACCTGTATAGATTTTTTAGTTTTTTTCTGTTGTTTTTTTCTCACTTTTTCGTAAGACATTAAGCTCTACAGCAACGCGTGTCCTCAGATTATTTGTCCAATATTTCAACGAAATATGGTACTCCATACTGAAGAATACCTTTACCCCCAGCTGGAAGCAAGAGTCATGTATCACGGCTGCCACTATAAATAATATTCGCCTGCGCCACTAACGGGTTGGGGCCGCGCAAGAGACCCCTCAAGACAGCCTATCGTCGCTTCAGGCAGCAATTAAAAAAGCAGCGGCAGCCTCACTAAAACTATAATTATTCTAGCGTGGTATACATTGAACAGGTGACAAAGTTGCTATCACACGCTAACCTGTCAATCCTTCTGCAGGTACAAGAGCCAGGTGAGGCGGGTGACGGACGACATGGAGGTGCTGACGGCGGAGTGTGACATCCTGAGGCGGAGGGCGGCGGACTGCGGGAGCGGCGAGGCGTCGTTACGGGAGCAGATCGTGTCCATGGAGCGGGAACACGACCAGCAGAGACGGACGTGGGAGGTGAGGCGGCGTGAGGGGAGAGTACTGTCACAACCACTGCCATGCCTGCATCAATTACGCCATCTTACTCCCACGAATTTATGCTGAAGGATGTGCTTGATGAACATTCTAGTCTTGATACGTAATAAGATAATAGTAATAATAATAATAATAATAAAACTAACAATAATAGTATTCATAATAAAACAAATTCCAACCAACACATTCCTGGCTGCCTTGGGTAAAAGCCTGGACACAAACTTTATGTTGCTGTTGTCTTGTTACGTACAGAAGTTTCTTGTCACTTTGGGCGTCCTGAGTTTTTTCCTTTCATTTTTATCGCCGTGAAAGATATTATTAAAGGCTCATCTTCGCTAGATTCATTTCAAGGAAAGTTCCTGAATCTGACACCTTAACTTTTTGATTGACGTTCTTGGAGAGACAAAAGAGACCTGAACGGATGCACAAAACGAGAGCGGAGGGAGAGAAAGAAAATAAACCTTGAAGAGCAGGAAGAAAATGGGAAGAGTGATGACTGTGCACCTTGTAATAAATGTTGAAAGAGTCGGAAACATTAATCTCCACACGTGTTTTAATTATTATATTTCACTTGGGGTCATTTACCGGATATTCATTATCTATATAGCAGTAGGTATTAAAGGAGGTACACATCTATTTCTTAACAGCTACTGGAGGTATTTTCTTTGACATCATAGTTAGACTCACACGTAATTATTCCTCCCTCAGTCGTTGGGATCAGTATTTATCACAGTATAAATCCGTTTTACTAGAATTTGTTAAGCGATTCGACATACTTGGGTCCCACGCTTTTAAACGACTTATTTGCAATCCATTTCACTGCTGTGCTCAATCTCAATCACTGTCCGCTCAAGCGTCTGACACATTCCAGGGCATTAACACACTTTTTCTCTCTCTCTCTCTCTCTCTCTCTCTCTCTCTCTCTCTCTCTCTCTCTCTCTCTCTCTCTCTCTCTCTCTCTCTCTCTCTCTCTCTCTCTCTCTCTCTCTCTCTCTCTCTCTCTCTCTCTCTCTCTCTCTCTCTGAACACTACTTCCATGGTGTAGAGGTTAACACGCCTATCTACAAATATACGGGTCGAATCCTGGCCCGGGTAGTGGGAGCGCATCCTACCCAGCTGTTCACTCTCCCTTTCGGTGTGGTTGTTCAAGGGATACACGGGGAAACCTCTGGAAGATAAACTATTTTAACCCGGTCCGATAAAGTGTGTTAGCTGGGCAATGTGTCTCGATGTAATAAGTTTCAACGCACCACAGGCTCAAGGGGCAATGAGACGGAGATGAGCATAGACGCCACTCGCAGCAGCTAAAGTGTATGCGCCCACTTAATCATTACACGATCACCACTTTATACTACTCATACCACTTTTACATCTCACCACACAACACCACCGCCACAAATACCAGCACGATTATCCCCACAGCTGGAGATGAAGATGAAGGAGCAAGACGAGCAGGAGGAACTACTGTCGTTTGGGAAGGAGCGGCGGGAGTACGACGCCAGGATACGCCAGCTGCACGAGGACAAGCGGCTGGGGGATGAGCAGTGGGACGCCAGACTCAGGTGAGGAGGAGGAGAAGGAAGAGGAGGAGGAGTAGACGGGGCAGGAGGATGAGGATGAGGATTAGGATGAGGAGGAGGAGGAGAAAAAGGAGGAGGAGAAGGAGAAGGAGAAGGAGAGAAGGAGAAGGAGAGAAGGAGAAGGAGAGAAGGAGAAGGAGAGAAGGAGAAGGAGAGAAGGAGAAGGAGAGAAGGAGAAGGAGAGAAGGAGAAGGAGAGAAGGAGAAGGAGAGAAGGAGAAGGAGAGAAAGAGAAAGAGAAAGAGATAGAGATAGAGATAGAGAAAGTGTAATCCATAACAAAGTTTCAATCTCGCAACATACAAGTTTATCGTTATTATTATATGATAACTTAATTAAACGATCAAATGAGAACACTATAACTTGGACAGGTAAAGTACGTAATTAAATCATGAAACTGAAAGATGGAGAAGATAGAGGATGCGGAGAAACAGCGAAAAGTTAATTAGTTATGGGTGAGGAGTAGCATTTATTTATTGGTATCGAGAGAAATAAGAGTATGAAGAAAAAAATAGACTAGGAAGAATTGAAAGTGAAAAGGAGGAAGGCAGAAGAAGGAATAATGGTACAAAGAGCAGTAAGGAGAAGAGTTAAATTGAGGTGAGTGGTTTAAGAATCATATAATATAGTCACAGATAACGCAGTAGCGGGAGAAAGAGAAAAATACTGAAAACACGGACTGAAGAAGGACGAAAAAGCAATATATGAGACTGAAGATGTTGTGAAGAGAAGTTCGGAGTCACAAGGAATGCCAACAACGAGTACGGAACATGGAAGATGAGAGGAAGGAGACGAGGAAGGAAGGAAAGAAGGAAGAGAGCGCGTGAAATGAACGACAGACGAAAGAGTAATATAAAGAGTATGAAAGGAGAGAAGATAGAACAACAAAAAAAGAGAGTTGAAAGCAGTGAGATTGAAAACAGTGAGTAAAGAGTCACAAAAAGGATACAGGAAGGATAGGAATAATGACTTGAGAGAAAATAGTCGAGATTATAAAGATCAGACGGAGAGAGGTGGAAAAACGTTAGAGAGAAAACAAAGAAATACAGCGCACTAGACGGACGAAAACACCAAACATTACAAGAATTAACAGCCAAGGAAAGGAAAGTGATTCATGTGATAGGGACTGATAACCAAGAACATACAAAGGACACTGATACCTTAAGTAGAATGTGAAAAGAATGAGAAAAGACAAAGAGTGCTGAAAATCTATAAATAAAGTAAATACACTAGATTGACAGTGGAAGAAAGATAGGTCTGTAATTTGTTAGTATTGTGTATTTTTGAGGAATGAAGTTATTTTTGAAGGGATGGCGCGCGGCAGAGGAAAAAATGGCACCACTCTAAATCGAAAAGGGAAATAAATGGCAAGGTAAAAGAAAGCGCGTGGAAACAAAAATAGCGGAAAAAAATAAAGGGAGAGGGGAGAGTGAAAGGCAAGAGTTTCAGTTTACAGCGTGTATGTACGGAGGCTGCAGACTACCCCGATGGTCGACACACACACACACACACACACACACACACACACACACACACACACACACACACACACACACACACACACACACACATATGGCATTAGGGAAACGGACATCTAATTTCATACTCAATTAATTCCTGAATCCACCAATCACTCAACTGTTTGGCGGAGGATTTTAGCCTTTGACATAATTCTTTTCTTTTTTTATTGAATATACTGTGTCTTTACTTCGCTTATATTTCCGTTATTTATTATTTGTTTGTTTTAATTTATTTCTGGTTTCGTGTTTTTTTGTGTGTTTGTTTCTTCTGGTATTTTTCTTTTCTTTAAGTTACTTTTTAATTTTCTTATTTTTATTTACTTTCTTTTTCTCTTCCTTCACATCTTTATCCAGCTCCTCCTCTTCTACTATCCTTCTCCTCTGTTATTTTTCCTTCCTATCCTTCTATTCTACTTATCCTTTTCTTACTCTTTCATTTCTTATTCTTCTCTTGGCTCCTCTACTTTCTTCTTAGTTCCACCCTTCACTATATTCTTACCTTTTATCTTTATCTTTTTTTAATATTCTCTTCTGTCTCACCTTTTCAATCTTTTCCTCTATCTCTGTGTTATATCTTTCTCTTCCTCTTCTGTTTTCTTATTCTTGTTTTTTCTTCTCTACTTTCTTATACTTTCTCTAAATTCGTACCCTTCTCTTCCACCTCCATCTGCTTGTGCTTGCCTTCTTGTCTGACCACTGATCCTCGTCTTCATCCTCCTCAGGGAACAGAGTCGAGAGTACGAGAGGAAGCTTCGAGAGGCCATCGACAAGAGGGACGCAATGCAGGCGCGGATCGACGAGAAGGAGGAGGGCTTCGAGACGCGGCTGAAGGCGAAGGTGACGGAGTGGAAGGCCGAGTGGGACGAGGTGGAGGAAGGTCTGAAGGACGAGATACGTAGGCTGAAGAACGAGGTGAGTGGAAAGAGGAGGATGTATAAGAGATGAAAGCTGATGAATGAGGTGAGTGGAAACAGGAGGAAAAGGAGGAGGAGGATATACAAGAGATGAAAGCTGATGAATGAGGTGAGTGGAAACAGGAGGAAAAGGAGGAGGAGGAGGAGGATGTATAAGATATGAAAGCTGATGAATGAGGTGAGTGGAAACAGGAAGAAAAGGAGGAGGATAAACAAGAGATGAAAGCTGATGAATGAGCTGAGTGAGAGGAGAAGAACATGCAGTAGGAGGAGCAGGAGGAGGTGCTAGAAAAGAGAAAAGCAAGAGAAAATATAAAATAGCAGACAGCAGAAAGCTTCTTAGGTTTTAACGAAGCTGCCTGCTGAAGTGAATTAATCTCTTCACCAAACACTTAAAGATGAGGAGAGGTAGCAGATAAGACGAGGAGGAGGAGGAGAACGAGGAGGAGGAATGAACAGACGATATGAATTGTATGTAAAAGGAGAGTCATGAAAGCTACAGTAATATTAGCATTAGAGAGAGAGGGAAAAACGGACCGGGAGAAGAAAGTCGAGAAAAGAGGGAACAAAGAAGACTATACAGGGAGACTAATGTTATAAGATGGAAAAGGGATTATTGCTGAGAGAGACAGGGCTTCAATCCTAATATCCTGTGAACGAAGCAATATAGCATGAGTAAAACGTAAAGCTGAGGCATAGATAACAAAACAAAAAAAACGAATGAAATAAGAGCTAATAAGGAGAGAAAGGAGGATTGAAAACATGAACGAGCTGAAAGAAGGAAACGTAAGGAGAAGGAGAAAAAAAATTATGACTCACTGAAACGAAAATGAAATGCAAACACATGTGAAAGGGAAATAAAAATGATGGATAAAAGTGACGACGAGGGGGAATAGAGGTTATTTATGCACGCACAATGACCATTGAGAGAGAGAGAGAGAGAGAGAGAGAGAGAGAGAGAGAGAGAGAGAGAGAGAGAGAGAGAGAGAGAGAGAGAGAGAGAGAGAGAGAGAGAGAGAGAGAGAGAGAGAGAGAGAGAGAGAGAGAGAGAGAGAGAAGAGAGGGAGGGAGGGAGGGAGAAGAGCAAATAGTGAAAAGATCGTGAAATGAGTTTTGGGAGGGCGACAGCGATGATGATGAGGATGATGATAATGAGGATGATGATGGGGCTATTGTGTTATTATTATTATTATTATTGTTATTATTATTATTATTGTTATTATCAACCCTCTTTGCAAACTTCTCCCCCTAACTTGCCATCACATTTCCCTTCCTTCATTTTCCTTCCCTTCCTTTCCCTTCCCATCCCTCTGCTCCGTATCATTCCCATCTCCCTTCCTATCGTAAGTTCAGCCTCCCCAAACAAACATTCTCTCAGTATCTGTTCCCCATTTTCCTATCTCCCTTGTCCTCACTGCCTTTCCCTGACACACACACACACACACACACATACACGCCACCTACTGGGTATGTATAATGAGATTCAGAATACCTTTGAATCCCTCTGGTGGTTCGAATCAAATGCCTTCCCTCAAAGTGTGTGTGTGTGTGTGTGTGTGTGTGTGTGTGTGTGTGCGCCCTGGCCCCCGCAGCGTGTGGGTAGACTTTTTGTTTGTTTGTTTGTTTGGTTGAGTTTCTGTGGTACTATTCTGTGGTTCATTCACCTCGGTATTGCATTCATTTGGTTGTATATGACGACTTTCTCTCTCTCTCTCTCTCTCTCTCTCTCTCTCTCTCTCTCTCTCTCTCTCTCTCTCTCTCTCTCTCTCTCTCTCTCTCTCTCTCTCTCTCTCTCTCTCTCTCTCTCTCTCCTTTGTTGTGTTGCATGTGGCGAGCATTTTTCTTTGTTTGTTTAGCTCTATTGAGAGAGAGAGAGAGAGAGAGAGAGAGAGAGAGAGAGAGAGAGAGAGAGAGAGAGAGAGAGAGAGAGAGAGAGAGAGAGAGAGAGAGAGAGAGAGAGAGAGAGAGAGAGAGAGAGAGAAAGAGATTATAGGCTACTTCACAATAACCAGTCTTTTCATAACATACGGTCTTCTTATGTGTTTTTGCATTAACTTTTCATCTAGGATAAGAGGAGCGTATCAGCAATCTGCCTTCGTCACCGCTATCACATCTATTCACTCAACCTCCTAACCACCGCTCAAGGCTTCAGTGTGGTCCGTGGCGAGGCTTCGAGCGCATGAACCAGAATTACTTGAAGCCTGTGAACCCCCAAAGCCTTAAACTGTCTTTGGCGTGCGCTGAGGCCCAAAGTTCCGCTATTATCTGGAGTCATCAAGAGATTTCGGCAATTTTTCCGTAATTAAGAGCGCGGCTTAAAACTTCTTGTCCTCGGCTCCTCCTGCATGGCCTTTACGGCGGCATCTGGTGACTTTGCTTTATCGGTTTGTATTTTTAGTCCTGAAAGAAAGATCGTTAAGGCTGAAAAGTTGTTAATGATGATGCGTTGTCATTTTGCTGGTTATATTTATCGAAGTTTGTTCTTAACGTTAAACCTTGGAAAAAAAGTAATGCCATAGGATTTTGAATGAGGTGTCTTTTGATATGAAGCATTTCGAAATTACATTTATAATTTTCACATAAATCTATTGCTTTTTATATAAATATGTGCCATTTAAAGGAAATGAGGATCTGTTAAACACACACAAAAAAACGAATTATTGACAAGAACATTTAAATCCCCTTCTTAACATTTCTACCCAAAACAATATTATTTTTTTTTCTGTTTTTATCGGCAAGCTATTTCAAACATTTACTTCTTTCTGTCTGAATCGAAGAGCAAGTTCAAACATTCGGGAAACAAATCTTGCTTCTGTAATGGCGTGACGTGAGTTGCGATACGAGTATTTGCTCGAGCCAGCCTCCGGTTACGGCTTGGCCATCTGGCGGCCGGGAAATAAAAGAATAAAGTGCAGCAAAGATGGAGGTGAGGGCAAACTTAGCAAGATCAAGAATGGGGGTGAGAGAGAGAGAGAGAGAGAGAGAGAGAGAGAGAGAGAGAGAGAGAGAGAGAGAGAGAGAGAGAAATTATAGTTCGAGGAGACTAATAAGTAATAATGGCAAATGTTTATGAGACTAAGCTTCCATTTCTTTGTTTTCATTTTCTTTCTTCCGTCTATTTTTTTTTCCTGATTCATAAAGAGAGAGGTTGGTATAGATACGTATACAAAACAGACATATACATAGACGACACAGACAGAGATAGAGATAGAGATAGACACAAACAGACAAACAAGGAGACAGACACAGACAGGGAGGATGAAGGGACCGCCTCAACTCCTGCTGTACTTCACATTCAGGGAGGGAGAGCACTGTGGCCCGCTCCTTGGTCCCCTCTTTTTCCGCCTCGTTTTTACCCGGCAGTGCTCGGCGGCCTCATAATACCTGAGAGAATTAGCCTTCCGCCGCTTTTTACCTGTTCATGGACTCGAATGGGAAGAAATTAAGGAAAAACTCACTTACCTCGAATCTTTTGCGTTGATTCTTTCACTCCACCTATGACATTACGCGTTTTTTTTTTGTCCTATGCCGTTTTCATTTTCTCCTTCTTTATACAAGCAAAAGGAGTATTACCAGTCACAAAATGTTGGTATTGCAGTTTTTGAGTTTTCATTTCGTTCTTTCCTTTCCTAATTGTTTTTTTTCTTTTTCTTTTTTTTCTTTTTTTTTTGGATGTATATGAAACATTTCGCTTTGTATTGCCTCGTGTGTGTGTGTGTGTGTGTGTGTGTGTGTGTGTGTGTGTGTGTGTGTATGTATGTGTTCGTGCCTCGCTCTCTTTTATGCGCTCCTGGAAATGAAAAGTCTGCGGTCATAACACGCCTCAGCCTTGTATACTTTTCATCAGCGGGAGGACCTTGTATGCATTTTCCTGTCCCATTTACGTCACCAGCACAGTCCTTGACCCCCCCTCTCCCCTCACCCACCGCAACCACCACCATCATCATCACGTCCACAGCTTCCACTAGCCCCACCCTTACGCATTGGCTTTGCTCAGTCCTCTGCACCCAACCACTATAATCTTGTCTCTCTATATCCCATTTCCACCTTAGTTGTTGTCCTTGAGCTGTCTCTCTTGCTGTAAAAAATCTTCCATCACAGTCGTATTTACAACTGCCGCCGTCCACCACCTCCCTGTACCTCCTCACCATAACCTACATCATCATCCCTTTTACAACCACTACCACCTACCACCTTCTGCGTCTCCTCAGCGTCAACCGCCCTGCTACCACAAACTTTCATCACCATCCAATTTACAACCGCTACCTCCCGCCACCTCTCTGCACCTCCTCCATCACCATCACCTTTGCAACGTTCCCTTAGCCACCAAAACTACCATCACACAACACCATCACGCTCCCATTAACCACTACCGTCAACCCACCCACCATCCGCCGCCATCTCCGTCCCCAGTACTTTTTCTTCGCTGTCTCCGCCGCCAGCCGCACGCCGCCACAGTCCCAGTTTCCAGTTCCTGTTGTTTGTTATTCTGGAGTGATTTATGCGGCTGCCATCCCGACTTCGTTCCTTTCCCCGCCCGCCACCGCACCCTTTCCGTCACTCACCCCGCTGCCTCTGCCTCTGCCGCCCTGAGCCGCGGGTATACTGGTGGCTCAGTGCAATATTCTTAAACGATACCACCTCACGTCAGTTCTGTCTAAAGCCCAGAAAAGAGGTAAAATGCGTTCTCATCAGTGGTTTTCAGAGTTGATGGTACAGAAGCCTTGTCAGACTCTCACTACGGTCAAGACACTTCCCCGGGAAAGGCCCACAACTCCCACGAAAGCCACGTCAAGTGTGTGTGCTTGGAACCCGAGATGTTTGATAATGTGGCTCTTAATCCCGTTACTACCCCGGCAGGAAGAGAAATCATAGTTCGAGGGGAATAATAGATAATAATAGCAAATGTTTATGAGACTAAGCTTCCATTTCCTTGTTTATATTTTCTAATCTTTCTTCCGTCTATTTTTTTCTCCTAATTCTCAGTATTTTTTCTATATCTCTCTTATCTCTACTTCTGTTGATTCTTAATTCTCTGCTGTTTCTTGTTATTTGCTCTCCTTTCTCCCCCTTGTTTTCTTTTCTTAACTTTCTTTATCAAATCCTTTCTGCTTTTCTAACGTCCATCTCTCATTCTACCAGGTTTCTTTTTTATTTCTCTTTCTTGTTTTCTTTTTCTATCCTTCTTCATCTAATTCTTCCTATCTTTCTTTATTGTAGGCCATCTCTCCGTCTACCATGTTTCTTTATTCTCAGGAAGTCCACCATTTATCTAATCCTGCGTTCTCTTCCCTGTTTTGGATGTATTGATCTTGGGTATTTGGGTGGTTTTCGTTTTCTTTCCCTTCCAGTTATATTTTTTTGTCCCGCCTTCATTTGTAACAATCTTGCGTCCGAACTTTCGCGCTTTGTGTAACTTAGGACTTTTGAGAGGGCTCCCGGGTACTCGCTCCCTCCCTCCTTAGCTTCCCCAAACGACTTTTCTTGCGGTTCTTATATCCCTTTCTCGTACTGTTCCTAGATTACTCACCTCCCCTTTCCCATCCTTTTCGTTTTTACTTGTTTTTATTTTTCGATGCGGTTGTAGATTTTCTTCCTTGCCAGCTTTACTCTATGTCTCTTCTATCCCACTTTATAATCTTATGTATGTTCCTCCCTACACTGCTTTTCTTAGTTGCCTTCCCTCCACTCCACTTATATATTCTTTTTTGCTTTTCTTGCCTTTCGTAACTTGTATCTAAATTTTTCTCCTGCTCAAGCAAAGTCTTTTCCTGTTCTGTTTATTCTTTCACTACCTTGCCCTACTCCAACACATGTCAATATTCCCTCTCTCCTTTGCCTTAATTTTTCTTTCCCCCACATATCTCTTCCCCTCCCCTTCCCTTTCCTCTTCCTCTTCCACTTCTCCTTCCCGTTCTCCTTCCTCTTACTCTTCCCCTTCCCCTTCCATCTCCTCTTCCACTTCCCCCTTCCCCCTTCCCCTTCCCTCCCCCTTAAGGCTGTGGTAGAATCGTGTTAAGGGTAACCTGCTCTGGGCCACGTGATTTCCATATAGAGCGAGGCGTGTAGGCGGGCGGCTGCTGCTACTTTTTGGGAGCAACGCGAGGCAGGAAGGGAGAGGATGGCTGGCGGGGCCTATTCAAAAGGCACTGATATCCATATAATGCTGCGCCGCCTGCCCTGATTTTGATGCAGTGAGGCGAGGCATGAATTTTAAAGCGCTCCATTAAACTATACGGTATTCGGCCGGGAACATGTTGTGGCTCGAGGGTATTCACACCATACATTATGAATATACTTGATAATATTTTTTGTTTATCATTCTGGGCTTGACTTGGAGTTGGAACGGCGGATATTGTGTTAAAAAATGTTTGCATATATATAAAAAAAACCTGTGAATATCGTGACTACTGTGATGGCCTCGAGACTCCAAAACGCCTTAACCCTCTCCGATCCGACGTTTTGATCGAAGTGCCTGAGAGGAGGCCAGATCTGTCCCCCTTCGGATCGGATAGGGTTAAGCCACGGGAGATTCCTTTGGCTCGACGCTAGTGTCTGCCAACCGTCTCGTGGGCCCAGATTCGACCTCCAGGTGGTATGTTTTTTTCCCCGGATTTTCAGCATCATAGAATTAATGAAATATGCTTTTTATTGAGCTTTGCCTTTATCAGACTCACATAACGGTTCTTTCTGCCCGACTTACTTTTCATCAGGGTCACACGAGGGAGAGCTGACCTGGATGGATTAAAAACTATGATTATTTTTATTATAAAGGAAGGAAAAGAATTGTTGCTGTAAACTTTCATATACACCTCATCATCCGAAATTGACCTCTCGTTTGGCCACTCATTTCTACCGTAATCATAGGAAAAATGATTAGCGGGCTTTTTGTATTTCCTTCGTTTTGCACTTGAGTTGCTTCCTTTACTGTAAAACAAAACAAAAAACATAATTATATACATTAAAGAGGCTACATGTTCCTTCGCGACAAGGGATGAGGAAGAAACTCACATCAAAAAAATAAATGTAGCCCCATCGTGTTTTGGTGTCCCTCGCGTGTTCGGGTCTCATCTCGGCCCCTCGACGCGACGCTCCGGGAACGAGTCATCGGCGAGGTCAGAAAGAAAACTCATTCTTTCGGCATTGGTTGTTAGTGTCGCCCGAATCGGTGCGGCGAGATGAAAAACGGGGTGCCGGAGGGAGGGGGTACGAGTATTATCCATCCCAGAGGACGCCAAACCCTACAAAGCCGCGATGGAAGTGTTTGTTTGGAGCCACGCTAAAGAAAAACAATCGAAATAAGAATACGGAAACACGAATCCGGGAAGTCAGGAAAATTTGTATTCATATATGCGCCTGTAATGAATGATGAAAGGCTTCGTTTTGATTTTCTGTACGTTTTTTTACACTGGGAAACAAGGGAAGAGGCCAAACAGAGAGGTCGCTTTATAATCTTGAACCGTACGAAGCCGCATTGGAAGTTGTTGTTTGAAGCTCTGCCTAAAAAGAAGAAGAAAAATACGATAAAACAAATCAAGAAAGCGCCGATGCAAACTGTGTATTCATATGTGCGCCTAAAATAAATGTTGTCAAGGCAATGTTGTGATTTTATAAACTGCCATTGTGTTCGTTTTGAAGCCTTGGTGAGAAAACGAAAGAATATTATGGAAACACGAATCAGGAAAACACCAAAGCAACATTGTATTTCTCTGTACACCGAAAATGAATTATGTCAAGGTAATGTTATGATTCCCTAGACTGTTACTTTGTATTCTTGAAACCCACAAAGGCACGACGGAAGCTTTTGTCTGAATTCTTGCTATAAAAAAAAAAATAAGAAACGTAACCTAACCTAACCTAACCTATCCTAACCTTACCTAACCTAACCTTACCTAACCTAACCTAACCTAACCTAACCTAACCTATCCTAACCTAACCTAACCTAACCTAACCTAACCTAACCTAACCTAACCTAACCTAACCTAACCTAACCTAACCTAACCTATCCTAACCTTACCTAACCTAACCTAACCTAACCTAACCTATCCTAACCTTACCTAACCTAACCTAACCTAACGAATTACAACACGAAAATACGAATCGGGAAAGGAGTGATGTAAAATTTGTATTCATATGTGCGCCTAAGCTGATTCGTGTCCAGACAATACTTTGATTCTCCATACTGTCACTTTATATTCGTATACTCAACATTCTTCGTCGCCTCTATCACCGTCCAGCCTGACCTCACGCCGCGTTGTGTTGCTTCAAACATTACACGAAGGTTCGCGTACTGAAACACTAAAGCGACACGTAATATTCTCCGACAGGGTTTCGTTATGTCGGCCAAATTTCAGGACACTTTCGTATAATGACGCCATCGGCCAGGTACAGGCTTTTCACGCTGCGCTGCTCTGCTTCTCCCTCTCGTTAAACTCTATGCACTTATATAAAGACAAACGCTGGCACGCTATTTCCCAGGCAAGCTCTTCATTTTCCTGTTGGGTGCACGATGATTGCCGGGCTTGGAGCGGGGGAGGAGAGGAAAGAGAGAGACAGAGAGACAGATGGAAATAAGGCGCTGCACTTCATGTTTCCTGGACGCACTAACACCGCTTCACCAGAGTACGCCCAGCAGCTGTCTCGAGGTGCTGCGACGCTTCTTGGGGGAATGGAGATGATGGAATGATTATCGTTTCCGCGGAGAGTCTGTGTTTACTGTGAGCGAGGCGGAGCACAAGGCCGTGACATGGGTCGTTGAGGGAGACCGTGCCGGGGCTAAGCAAGGGAGGAGTGAGGACTTTACCGGCGTCATGAGGCTGTTCCTGTAGAGTGCTCGCGTGTGCTGGAAGAACCTCGACTGTTTAGTGATGCCAGTGATAGTTTTGAACGGCTTCTACATCTTGAACTGGAAAAAAACATCCCCCCAAAAGCAGTTCATCTTCTCTATGGCCCTAGGAAATAGAAATAAGGGGTGCCTGTGACCTTTAACACAATCGATCCTGCCGCGCTCTACTGAAAGTGGTTTGAAGTGAGTGGTCTGTCATATCCATTAAATCTCCATCTCCTCCCCCCTTCGCCATTTTTTTCCTATAAACTGAATCGTATTATATTTTCCAAGTCTACAATGACAGTAGGAAAATAGGAGCAAAAATCGAAACTTAAAAAGAAAATGATAGTATGGCATTAATAAAAATAAATCTCTAGTTTCGTACACGCTTTTAGGAGACTATACTCTCATGAATAAGGAATCTACAAACCTAACCTTGCCTTACCTTACCAAGCCTAACATTACCTAACCTAACCTAACCTAACCTAACCTAGCCTTATCTTACCTTACCTTACCTAACCTAACCTATCTTAACATAACATAATCTTACCTTACCTAACCTTACCTAACCTAACCTAGCCTTATCTTACCTTACCTTACCTAACCTAACCTATCTTAACATAACATAACATAATCTTACCTTACCTAACCTTACCTAACTTAACCTAACCTAGCCTTATCTTACCATGTAGAGTGCCCGAAGAGGAAACAATATAGGATCCTCGTTAGAATCTACATTACTTTCGCCTACGTAATGATGAGGTCCTTTCTGCAGTCCTCGTCTGTATTGGAAGAGAGCGAGGTCGCGTCCCTGTCACACCGCGGGCCATTCCCCTCCCCTAACCCTTTCATTTCCCCTTTTAAATAATTCACTTTTGCTGCGCCATTCTGCTCTCTGTTCTTTCCCCCTCGGTGTCCATCCTCCCATGCTCCGCCTCCTGCAGTAGCCTCGGGTCTTCCCCTCTTTGCTGGGGGCTTCGTGGTGCAGTGGTTAGCACACTCAGCTCACAATCAAGAGAGCCCGGGTTCGATTCCCTGGCGGGGTGGAAAAATTTGGGCGGCTTTTCCGATGCCCTACGACCTTGTCCACCCAGCAGTGAATGGGTATCAGGTATTAATCAGGGGTTGTGTCCCGTCTCCTGGGATCTGTTCGCTTCTCCTATAATTCCTTCCCCTTCTGTCTCTCTCCGGCATATGACCACATGTTGCGCCGACTAAACGAAACTTTCCAACCTTCCCCTCTTTGCTTCACATAATATTTCGCCTCATTTCTAAAGAGCCATATTTTTTTCCCTCCTTGCACCTGGTCTGACATTTACGTTCCATTACTCTCCTTTATTATGCATGAAGACCACCCAGACGTAAGCTACATTAACTTTCCTCTATGATCACTTAAATAATTTTACGTTCGTGTTCCCAAAGCACAAAAGAGCATTAAATATTCGCATTTTACACACAATTATGCTTTCATTATCGTCTCTTCTTCAGATGATTGCCTCTTTAGTTTTGATTTATAAGTAATTTCTTGATGGTAACTTCGTGTGTCCTTATCAGATGTATTGAGTGTTGCGTCGGAATCATGCACAATAATGTCTTAGTGATTCTCTGAAGAAAAAAAAATAACGGTCCTGACCTCTGTGTTCTGCATATCTCCGCTGCCTCGAGTCCAACCTTTCCTAACCCATCCCTGTAATCTTTGAAACCTGAAGCTGCCCCCCTTTCCCTACCACCGACCATCCACTCATTCATTTTTCGCCTCATCTCACTCGCCTTCCTCCGCTTTTCCATATTCCAATCTCATTTCATGCCGTACTGCTCTGCCATACTTACTCGCTACTTACTTCGCATTCCCTTTCTCCATTCCACCATACGAACTTTCTCACCCAGAGCATTCTCCGAACACGAGACCACCGCTCATTCCATTCCACATCCCCTTACTTCTTACTGTCTTCGTTTGTGTCCATTCCCTTTGCACTCCGCCCCATGCTGTCCCCCACCCGGAACATACGCCCGAAACAGGACCACAGCGCCCCCTCCTCTCTCAGTTTTCTCTGTGAACTTGTAAAATTGTTGTAATGGGAGAAAGTGACGAGAAAGAATATGGACCTTGCTTCGTTTGTCTCCATTCTCTTTGCGTATCCCGTCACAACCTGCCTCACGTTTGGAACATACGCCCGAGACAGGACCACCGCGCCCTCTCCTCTCTCAGTTTTCTCTATGAACTTGGAAAATTGTAGTAATGGGAGAAAGTGACGTGAAAGAACTTGGGCCCTGCTTCGTTTGTCTCCATTCTCTTTGCGTATCCCGTCACAACCTGCCTCCCGTTTGGAACATACGCCCGAGACAGGACCACCGCGCCCCCTCCTCTCTCAGTTTTCTCTATGAACTTGGAAAATTGTAGTAATGGGAGAAAGTGACGTGAAAGAACTTGGGCCCTGCTTCGTTTGTGTCCATTCCCTTTGTACTCCGCCCCAGCCTGCCTCCCATTAAGAACACAGGCCCACCATGTCTCCCCCCTCCTCCCCCCTCCCGCTCTTACCCTCCCCTTCTACGTTCATCTTCCCCCTTTTGGATCTCCCCGCCCCGTCCCACCCCCACACGTCTCACTAATTGCTCCCCCTTTGTGCTCCTCCTCGACAAAGGTTCATTAAGCGTTGCAACACAAATACATATTAGCCATAATTGCTCTGAATTCAATCCTCTTGACGGTATTTCTATTATTATGCTTTAGATTTACCTTCTTAGATTTTAGATAAAGAAGGTATTTCTTTATCTTTCATGGTCTTTCTTTCTTTCTTTTTTTTATCTGTCATTCTTTTTTGTTTTCTTTTCTTTCTTCTTTTCTTTTTTCTCTTTCATTCTTTTTCTTTTCTTTTTTTCTCTTTTCTTTCTTTCTTTTTTCGTTCTTTCTTTTTTCCTTTCTTTCTTTCTTTCTTTTTTTTTCTAATTTTCTTTCTTTCTATTTCTTTCTTTTTTCACCCTTACGCCACGACCTAAACGCACACACGGTTTAAATCCATCACATTCCTCCTTAATGAAATGAGGAGAATGTTAATGCATTTCGTTGATGGACTTGGAGTCAGAGAACTGGGTCACCCGCTCCTCGCTCGTCAGGGTCAAGGTCATCCCTCTCCTCCAGGCTCAACAAAGCTGTCCCAAAATCATCAGAAGTCCCTCGTACTGCTTGGGGTCTTTTGAAAATTCTATCGCATCATCAGACAGTTAACTTGGTTGTTGATAAATTAATCGGTCTGTATAGAATCGAGAACTACAGAGGCATCTACATGTGCTAGTCAAAGAGAGGGGGACAGTAACCACTCCTAGTCAACGGAAAAAATCCGGCCTGAGCGGGCTCGAACCGCCGCCCTGTCAGCGCACTAACCAGTGTGTGTGTGTGTGTGTGTGTGTGTGTGTGTGTGTTGTGTGTGTGTGTGAGAGAGAGAGAGAGAGAGAGAGAGAGAGAGAGAGAGAGAGAGAGAGAGAGAGAGAGATTGATTTCCATGGAATTTAATCTTCTTTCAAAATATGAATATATGTCATACGCTAACTTTGTTACACACACACACACACACACACACACACACACACACACACACACACACACACACACACACTGGTTAGACAAATCAATGTTGAGCTCTTATTTTACCATCAATATGAGTGATCGCCAATTTCACCCTCTATTTCCAGTCTTTTATATTTCAAACGTGTATGAAGCGTGTCCCGTTCACTGCCCATACAACACAACTCGCTTCGGAAACTGGATGAAAGTGAGGGAGGGAGGAAGGGAGGCGGGGAGAGAGAGAGAGAAAATGGGAATGGAAATGGTATAGGTGAATGGTAGGTGAAAGGGGAAGAGTAATGTGGAAGGGAGAGTTATGAGACGGCTGAAATTAGATGAAGTATAGATGGAGGTATATATGAAAGGCCAGGTGAGTGATGGAGCCATGGTTAGTGATGGTGGTGGTTGGGAGTAATGTAAAATATAAGTAGATTAAGTATGGGTGAAGGTGAGTTTGTAAGGCCTTGAGATGGATGGAGAGCTGTGGTCAGGGCTTGAGAAATAGCATGAGTGGGTTTTACGTTCAGCCTATGACGCCGGCAGGCTCTCTTTGTGTGACCTGGTGATCGGTCCCAGCCCTTTATGGCGCAGGCAAGTGTTTTACAGTGGCGCCATCTTGCTTGGCTAATGGTGTCTCCCGGAGCTAAGTTTTTATCATCTTTACAGAGTTAACCTATAGTCTGGGTTATTAGGTGGTGTTCAGGACAGCATGTAGGTAGTCCTAGGCCATTCGGCGATGACTGAAAATTGTCAGCTTGTAGCGGCAGGGGGCACCCGAACCCGTGTCCTCCAAGACGTGGCACCCGTTGGCTGACCACTCAGCCACCGCCTCCCCTAAAATGGTGGTGGTGGTTGGAATTGAATGAAAACATTGGTCATTTAGATTAGAACGTATTATAAGATTAGTAAAGTAGTGAAATAAGTATCTATGGTTAAAATTTATTATGTAAGGAGTCTATTATAGTAAAATGTACATTAGTGAAAAATTCGCATTCTTTCCGCTATATTCTGTGTCTTAAGCGAAACCCATAGTGATAGCCTCGTTGAACCCTCCTTTTTAGGGACTTCTCTCTGCCCTCTGTACGCAGGACCGGTGCATAACGGATTTCTTTTTCTATTTCTTTTTCATTCTTGAGATGTTTTCGTTCTTAAAAAAAATTATAATCATCTAATATTCCAACTCTACTCCGCAGTGTGAGTCATTGAGGAGCGACTCCACTCTGCTTCGGAGTCGCATGGAGCGCGGCGGCATCGAGTCCGAGATGAGGATTCAGGACCTGGAGGAGCAGCTGCGTAACAAAGAGAGCGACTTCGAGAACAAAACCCGAAACCTCATGATCCGCCTGAGCACGGTGGAGTCCGTCAACAAGCAACAGGGGCAGGAAAAGAACGCGGCGGAGAGGCAGATGCGCGAGGAGAAGGACAGGCACCGACAGCTCAGGATGGAGTACGATATTATGCAGCGAGTCAAACAAGAACTGGAACAGCAAATAAAGCGCCTGTCCGATTCAGAGCGTCAGCTGCAGGAGCAAACCACACTGCTGACGGTGGAGAACGAGGAGCTGAAGGGCGAGGTGGAGGAGCTGAAGCAGAAGATGAAGACGAAGGAGAAGGAGCTGAATGCCAAGGTCGAGGCGATGTCCAAGACCGCCGAGGCCAAGGTGAAGGCGCGGATCGAGAAGACGTGGCTGGAGAAGCTGCGCAGATCAGAGGAGAACGCTGCGCAGGACGTGAGTATAATAGGGAGGAAGCCAGTCTCTCTCTCTCTCTCTCTCTCTCTCTCTCCTCCTTTTTTTTCCCTTTTTTCCCCTTTTTTCTTTCTTATTTTCTTCCTTTCTCTTTTTCTTTTTTCTCATTTTCTCTTTCTGTTCTTTTTCTTTTTCTCTTTATCCTTCTCAGTTTTCCCTCTCTCCGTTTTCTTTCATCTTCCCATTCTTTTGTATTACTAGTTTTGTATTTTTTTATGAACACTTTAAATTCGAATCACGCGCGACTCCTTACTTTTTTTCGTCATGTTCCACTAAAACGAACTATGTATAATATCAGGCAATTTACATATTCATAGGCTTGACACGGCACACGGTCGCTTTTGGATGGGGGACTGCTCCGTTCCGTGGTGAAGTAGATAGCACGCCTACCTACGAATCCATGGGCCTGGCTTCGAATCCCGGCAATGGCATCCAGCTGTTCTTCCTCCTTTTGGGATTGAAGAAGAGATTCACTGTAAATCCTCCATTGATGGACGGCGAACAAGGAACAGAATATCCTTCGTCAAAATGAGATAGCGAGATAGCCTCCTCCTTGTCCTCCTTCTCGTTCATCTCTTCCTCTTCTTCCTTTTCCTCCTCCTCCTCCTCCTCCTCCTCCTCCGCCTCCTCGTCTTCCTCGTCTCCCCCAGCGGTGCAGCAAAGTGTGTCGAGACGCTAAGAGATTATCACTCACACAATGCCCGTGAAATCAAGAACACTGCAGATTTTCACGCCATGACGCTGCTGGTTATACGGAGTGAGGAAGATGGAGGAGGCAAAGGAGGATGAAGGAGGAGGAGGAGGAGGAGGAGGAGGAGGCGGAGGAAAAGGAGGAGGAGGAGAAGGACGAAAAAGTAATGATGGAAGAAGAGTATGAGGAGAGTGAATATCAAAAGATGAAAAAGGGGAATGATGAAAAATGAGGAAAATGCAAGAAGAGTGCGCGAAAGGAAGGAACAGAATTAACGTATCGAAAAGAAGAAGGAGGAGGAGGAGGAGGAGGACTGATCCGTATACTATATGCCTCGACACACATTAATAAATCTTGCTGAAAAGGACGTAAAAGCGGAGGAGGAGAAGGAGAAGGAGAAGGAGGAGGAGGAGGAGGAGGAGGAGGAAGGCGAGAGGAAAGCGTTAGAGTAGGAGGAGTAGGGGTAGGAGGCGTTGGGGAAGGAAGCGTAGGAGTGGGATCTGGTGGAATAGGATCAGAAGGAGAGGGAGAAAAGTGGAGTAGGAAAAGTCTATGCATAAACAGAATAAATATTAGAGTTCCTGGGACCATTGAATGTCGTTTCCTCGGAGCTATGCGTAAACACACCCTGCGTATTATTTCATTCTCATGCTTTTATCTGGCGCTGCGGACGACACGAAAACAAAAAGCCTCTAGGAAAGCACAAAGATATGAACGTATAACAACAAAGAATGAGATAGAAGTTAACCGAACTGACAAAACGTGCTAACAAGAGTAATGTTAATGATGCCCGTAAATTTAAGATGGACAAGATCGAAGAAAATAGTGAATTGCAGAAGCATGACAACAACAAAGAGAAAATTGGGCATTTGCAAACATCAATTGTCTGTTCTAAAATTTTAAGTGGATGTATCAGAAGTAATAGGGAGGAAATAGTTCGAATTGTGGAAAGAAAAATCTACACTGGGCTTTACAGTGATCAATTTGGGTAAGAGGAAGGTAGTCAGGAGAATGATTCCTTGAGCTCGGAAAGTCTTTAATATAACAGTGAATAAAGTGAAGAAAGTTTTGAAAGGAATGAGTAGGGGAGTAGCAGGGGGTGATGGTCCAACTATAGATCTTACCTGTGAGTTCACACCTATTAAGTTAGCTCAGATATATACGAAAGTCTTGCAGAATCACAGAGTTTCTAAAAGCCAGAAAAGAAGCCACCATGATATAAAAAATAAATAAATAAAACAGGGCGATATATCATACTGCCCAAGTTATGACCGTATATCCCCTTGCAAATTCGTTAAAAACAGTGCAGCATTTTCATTTATATATCCTGCAAAATTTATGCAAACATTTTTTCCTCATCAAACGCTGTGAACATAATTTTCTTTTCCCTGCCGCACAAAAGCCCGCCTGAGAGCCCTTGCAATAGGGTCAAAGAAGCGTATGAAGCGACTAAGCGTTTGCAAAATGTTAAAGAAAGTGCTTAAAACGTGAAGGACCGTTTATAAAATGTTTAGCAAGCGACGTCTGAAATTTTCAACACGCCTGCACGAGGAGGGATGAAAGGAGAGAATGAAGCGTGAACTAATTTCACAACAAAGCCGAGGCCGAGGAGAGGACGCTGTTTATTGGCATGTTATATTAACCTTATTACTTCCGAGTGTGGCGTTACGTGTTGATCTGCCTATTCATCTGTTTATTTATTTGTTTCTTTAAAGTTTCAAAAGGCTTCCTGAACCTCTTGTGTGTATAAAATATATGAGTCTTCTTCCAAATACAAACATTGGATTCACTTCCTTTTTATTGCTGTTTGCTTGCTTTCTTCCTTTCTTTCCTCGTCATAATAAGTGGTGAAATATTAAGGTGTGCTTGATCTTGTATTGTAAGTGGCCTTCAGTTTTCTTTTTCTTCAATTTTTATATATATAGGTTTTGTGCGTGCGATTTCAAGATAAAATAACGCATAACTTTAAATAAATACCGGTAGAAAGGGGGACTGTTTAAGTTAAATAAAAAGTCATGCATTTTTTTACGAGGAAAAGGAGGGTCGAAAATAATTATCATGTTCTTATGTGGCAAAAAAGGAAAAAAATAGGACGTCTTATTTTACGTTTCATTTTATTGTTTGAAAAGTGTTAAGGACATTGTTACGCTTCTAAGAGAAAGTAGAGACGGTATTTAAGTTGAAAGAGAGAGAGAGAGAGAGAGAGAGAGAGAGAGAGAGAGAGAGAGAGAGAGAGAGAGAGAGAGAGAGAGAGAGAGAGAGAGAGAGAGAGAGAGAGAGAGAGAGAGAGAGAGAGAGAGAGAGAGAGAGAGAGAGAGAGAGACTACATTTTCTTTCTCACATCTTCATTTTTCGTAACATTTTTATCTCCTCTCAAGAGTCTTGTATGAACTCTCGTAAATTAGAGTGAGGGCCTGCAAAGGAAGGTTCCATGAGCGCTGTCTGTCTGTCTGTGTGCGTGTCTGTCTGTGTGTGTGTCTGTCCGTGGATGTGTGTGTCTTTGTGTGTCTGTTTCTGTGTGTGTGTGTCTGTCTGTCTTTGTGTGTGTCTGTCCGTGGATGTGTGTGTCTTTGTGCGTCTGTTTCTGTGTGTGTGTGTGTTTGTCTGTGTTTAGTTGGACCCACTCTCTGTTGCTCGTTTAATCTTTTTTTTTACTCCTTGTGATGGAAAGCATATAAAATAAATGGCTAGTCTGGCTTACGATAAATGTTTCTTTTTATAAACATCCATTAACAGACATATCTCTCTCGAAACATGAAGATGCTCGCTGTGAACCAAGTTGTGAGTCAGCCTTAACCGTTCAGTAAGTCACTCAGTAATCCCTCCCGTGTGTCCTACAGCTGGAGCGGCTGCGGGAGGGCAACCGACGGACGGAGGGCGACTTGAGAAAGGAGCTGATGATGGCGAGGAAGGCGGAGGACGAGGCGCGGCGACTCAACGAGGAGTTCAAGAGGAAGGTGAGAACGAACTGCCTAACTGGGTGATGATGTAAATGATAGAAGCTAAGAGAAGGGTTAGTCCTGGATCAAAGAAAGGGGATAGATAGTTATATAGGTAGATATATAGATAGAGAGATAGATAGCTAGATAAATACATGAGGAGTGAGAAAAATGGGTGGAGAAAGAGAAAGAGATATAAATAGTTAATTATATGAGGGGAGAGAAACATAGGCAGAGAGAAAGAGTGAAAATATAAACGATGGTACAAAAGAAAGGAATAGATAGGAAGGAAAAGGATAGCAATGCGAGTTTCTTAGTGATTGTATATCGAGAAAAGGTACAAAAGAAAACGGAGAGTGATCTAGTAAATGACTGAAACAGGCGAACTAACGTTGATTTATAGAGGAAAGAAAACTACGAACATTTAGAGGAGCAAATTACCTTCTTCCAAAAGTTAAAATGAGAAGGATATTGATTGATTCTGGGAGTGGCAAAAGGTGATTTACCGTGACGCCTGTCCTTCGCTCCCTATTTCATCTTCGTAATTGAAATGAAAATGAGTTGGGAAGTATTTTATGGCGAGAGAGAGAGAGAGAGAGAGAGAGAGAGAGAGAGAGAGAGAGTGAGAGTGAGAGTGAGTGAGTGAGTGAGTGAGCACAGAATTGACAAACACATAGAAAGACATTATCATACATATACGCATTCATATACATATACAGATACATACATACATACATGAATACCTAAACATGTAGACATATACACAAACATAGTGAGGAAAACAGGAAAATCAAGAGAAACGGAGATGAAAGCACAGCGAAGACCGACACTTAAAGAACATTTGAGTTAATGATGAAACAAACAAGACGTATGAGCAGCGTGTATATAGTAATGATGTTAAAGAGGAAAGAGGAGAGGGGGGAGAGGGTTAATAAATTCTAGCAATAAATCGTCCTTTCTTTCACAGCGGAATGATTTACTGTAAGTCCAACGTATTTGCCTCTGTCATAATGATAGATCGCATTCACTTTTTTTTTAATTGGAAGACTCAACGCATTATTTTGTCACATGTATTTTTTTTTTAAGTTTCTAATCCTACTAACATTTCAGACACACATATTTAACATCAAGAAAGTTCTAAACTGATTAAATTTCCCAGTAGGTTAATTCAATTGGTTTTCAACTCAATGAAACTCGAAGGCATCACATTGCATTTGTATTTTCTCTTACCGTCCAAGGAGTGTTCGGCTTTACTCACGAAATAGGCCTTGATATTCAGTGTGTGTCTCTTCATACACATAGATTTACCCACTCAGATATAACGACTACCAGAGACGCCAAGAACTTGCTCTCAAAGTCTCAAGATTAGAAAGACAATAATCAGGGGCCTCTCCTTCCGAAATTCCGAAATTGAACTCTCTTTCGGACCTCTGTAATCTTTTTAGGAGCAGTGAGTAGCGGGCTTTTTTTTCATCATCGTATTCTTTTTTTTTTTATATGCCCTTGAACTGTCTCCTTTGCTGTAAAAAAACACTTGAAATCAAAGTCTTAAGGTTAAGAAGACATAACATTTAGGGACCTCTAGTACTTGCTCTCAAAGACTTAACAATGGGGTTACATATCAACTTTTAGAACCTGCTCATAAAGTCTTAAGATTAGTAAGCTATAACGATCTAGGACCCCAATAGCCTGGTAAAATACACTCCCATGTCTTTCTCTGCCTCTGTGGTGGATAGTGGAGTGTTTCCCATGTGGTATTGGTGTGCTGGATATCCCTTCACTGGTAGCCTGGTAACGCACTCCCAGGTCTTTCTCTGCCAAGAACATGCTTTCAGAAACTTCAGATTGTCCCTCTGTACTACTCTCAGCGTGCCGGTGTATAGCTTGCTGTCGTGTCTCTTCAACCGCTGAGACGTCAATCATTGTTCCATTCCCAATTTATACAGTCCCACGTCGTAAAATATGAAGTCCATTGTTTATATTCATTTTTCATTTATGGCCACAATGAAAACTACATATTGGAAAGGCACACAACACGCTATTCACATTAAGATAAAAAAATGATGATGCTAAAAGAGAGGCTGAACTAGTGCTGTGTGCTTGTCAGGTCCGGACGCTGCGCCAGGCCGAGACGGACGCCACGCACAAGATCACGGAGCTGGACGACCGAGTGCAGGAGCTGACCAAGAAGCTGGCTGCTGAGGGCGGCCCGTGAGTACCTGCCGATCTGCTTGCTGTGTGTGTAGGCTTGCTGAGTATACTGACTTACTCTTCCCTCCCGTTAACACATTCTCTTTCTCTGCTTCTCTCTCTCTCTCTCTCTCTCTCTCTCTCTCTCTCTCTCTCTCTCTCTCTCTTCTGTTCTCTCTCAATCTCTCTCTCTCTCTCTCTCTCTCTCTCTCTCTCTCTCTCTCTCTCTCTCTCTCTCTCTCTCTCATATCTCTAAAAGCTTTCATCTTAATTATTTTCCACCTACCTCACTCCACCTTTCCTTGCCTTTCCTCAACTCACCTTTAATGCGTCACTTCTCCGTATTAACTTTTTTCTTTTTTACCTTTTACTTTCATTCTTCCTCTTCTAAGTCTCGTGTCAGGACCTACGTTCATCTTTCTTCACTCGTCTTAAGCTTGTAATCTTTTCCTCCCCTCACGTTGCGTCTCAGTATTTTCTTTTCCTTGCCACACGATTTCTTTGTTTCTCTTTGGTCACGTTTATCTCTGGTAACTCTTCGTTCACATTACATTATTTTCTGCACTGGTACTTTGCTCCTCTCTCTCTGGTCTTTATAATTCTGTCATTTTTCACTCAATTTTCATTCTTCTTCTCTAAACTCCCTTATTTTTTTTTGAGCCATCCTCTTAATTACTAGTATACGCACACTCAGTCAGTCACTCACTCACTCATTCATGCATTCACTCATTCATGCACTCACTCACTCACTCACCCTATCTTTCACCCTTGTACTATAATATTTCCATCTTATCTTTCGACTCTCTCATTAATTCCCTTTCATTCACACTCACTCACTCATTCACTCACTCACTCATTCACTCACTCACTCACTCATTCACTCACTCACTCACTCACTCACTCATTCACGCACTCATTCACTCACTCACTTACTCACCCTCTCACCGTCTCATGTTCCGCCTCTCACTCATTAATTCACTTTCACTCACACTCGCTCGCTCACTCATTCACTCACTCACTCACCCTCTCACTCACTCACCTTCTCATCTCACCTGACCAGCATCTTCTATCTCTTTTCCGCGTTCCTTCTCCTCTCCCTCCTTTTCCTTCCCGCCTCCATTCCTTCGACCTTGTTGCCGCCAGCCAAACTAATCTTGCTTAGACGTTTCTCTCCCTGGAACGGCCTGACTCGCCCTAACCCGAGTGGCGTGCCGTGTTAATGACCAAAATATCTCCCCGCGGCGCATTATTATTGTATGAAAGGCGGTGAGAAGTAAGAAAATTCCGCCTAGCTTTTATTTTTATTTATGTTTTAACTTTTGTGCCATTGTCATTTGCCTCTTACTTTTTGCTGTTAAGATAAGTCACTTCTCTCTCTCTCTGGTTCTCATTTTTATTTTTTGGTTTATTTTATTTGGTGTTTTAAACTCCGCGTGGCTTTTATTTTTTTAGCTTTGTGACATTATTATTTGCCTCTTACTTTTTGCTGTTAAGATAATTCACTTCTCTCTCTTTGGTTTTCATTTTTATTTTTTGGTTTATTTTATTTGGTGTTTTAAATTCCGCGTGTTTTTTTTTTCTAGCTTTGTGACATTATTATTTGCCTTTTACTTTTTCCCGTTGAGATTTATTAACTTCTCTTTTTTCATATTTATTTTAGTGTTTTCTTTATATTACGTCTTTATAACCCAAGCACCCCAGCAAATTAACCTATCGATTCTGTGTTAAGGTAATTGCTCGTCCCCATTTATGAACGCAATGTTGCAGATATCGTGTTCAATTTTCGACACGACAGACATTTGATGGAAACAAGGTAAGTTACGAAATTGGGTAAACTTGGAGGGAAGGAGGAAGCGACGTGTGTGTGTATGTGTGTGTGTGTGTGTGTGTGTGTAAGTTTGCGCGCACCGTATTTCCCTCTCGTCAGGCTCCGGCAGCTCACACGGGGATCACCTGACACCTCTGGAAATTGCTTCATGTTGTTTCCTCGGAGCAGCGAACGGAAACACGGGAGCTAGAAACGAAATGCTGCTGGTTGTCGTTTTTATGTGCGCGTGTGTGTGTGTGTGTGTGTGTGTGTGTGTGATATTGGGTAACTGTCAATGTAGCACTTACTGAAGGCATATTAAAAAGCTGATAATAAGTGAAATGATACAATATTTGTGTCGGAATAAAGACCGCTGGGGCGTGACCGCATATGGAGCTCCGCTAAAAGTTATGGATGAAAATTGTAAGTTAGGTTCGTTAAAATAAAATTGGTATAAAGAAAAGGTAACGAAGGAGGAGGAAGAGGAGGAACACAAAGAAACACAAAGGAAGGACAAACAACAGCAGACCTGCTGGTCCTTACTAGGCTGTTTGTGACAAGCTACACTAACTATCTAATCAAAGGTGGAAGATGAAAGACAGCAGAGGCGAACAAAGGCTTGGAGGAGGAGGAGGAGAAGGAGGAGGAGGAGGAGAAGGACTAAAAGAAAAAGAAGAGAAGGAAGATGAAAGAGGAGAAGGGAAAAGAAGTGAAAGAAGTAAGATAATTAGAATGAAGAAGAGGAGGAGGAGGAGGAGGAGGAAGAGGAAGAAGGAGAGGAGGGAAGAGGGAGAGAAAAAGAAGACGAAGAAGAAAAAGAGTGGGACTAGGAGGAAGGAGGGAGGAGAGAGAGTGGTGGAAAGAGGAAGAAAATAACGAAGATGAAAGTGAAGACGAGGAGAAGGAAGCGTCGGGGTGCATGGGGAAGGGAGGGACCGAGCGAGGTTTTTGAGGTTGACGGTAATGATGAAATGTGTTCCGTTCTTGCGCGTGCTGGAGGGAGGGGGGCGGGGGGGCGGGAATCATTATTTTTACAGCAATGGAAGCACTAAGCACTAACCCACTAAGCATTGTTCCGGCAAAAAGGAGTTATAGAGGTCAGAAAAAGGCTCAGTTTCGGAGTTCAAGTAATAAGTGTCATCTTTGTAATGGTTTTGAGGCCCGACAAATTTTTTTCTATTCCGGGGCCGAGCGTGGCAGATAACGATGGCTTTAGAGAGCGTCACTTCGTACACCAGTTAGGCATAAGACGAGGAGTGGAGACAAGGGAGAGAGGAATAATTTGTACTAGTTTCATTTTCTCCTTTCTCTTAGCGTTCTCTCCACAAGTCCATACAGTCTTGTCTGGGGAACTCATACAATCTTGTCTGCGGAACTCACTCATTTTTTACCCTTAAACATTAGCGAGCTGAAAGGAGGAATCGAGGCGTATTGGTATTGGAAAGTTTACCCTCTGCTTTCTCCTCTATTGTCTGCAGTAAATGACACAAACTAAAAACTAAGCAAAATGTCTAAAAGGTGCGCATAACAAACTGCTCCCATGAAGTAAAACAGGAAAACCAGAATATGTATTTTATGCCGGAATTTGTATCGTTTAATTACCTGTTGTCTTTATGCTTCGATGGTATCCTCTTTTATTATTTCTACACAAGGTTCTTATTTATTCGTTGCCTGGAGGACTCATTAAAATCTACCCGTTTTCTTTTTCACCTTATCTGGGACACAAGGCACAAGACGCCCACTTGTTCTTCTTCCTTTGTTGGTTGGGCTTTTTAACTTCCCGTCCGCATTTGCTCCTCATCATTAAGTGTCTCATTCTTGGCACGATCTTAAAACTCAAAGAAACGGAGCCTTGATGAGAGATACACGAAGCTTGCTATTTTTTTCCTTGCCGTGTAGTAAACAAACACACACACACAGGCTGAGTAATGAGACTCGTGTGGCAGGTGCAAAATTATAGGTGTCACGGCCTTCCCTCTCCTTTACTCTCCGCCACCCAAGCTTCCGCCGCCCGCCGGAGAACACACGCGAGGCGGACAACCGGGATTATCTCGCGAGACAATCTTTTACCTTCCTTCTCTGTGGTGTTTTATGGGCAGATGTGACGGATCAAGCTTTTTCTTTTCCCTTTTATCCTCCCTCTTCCTTTCCTCCCTCTTCCTTTCCTCCCTCTTCCTTTCCTCCCTCCACCCCATTTCCTATTTTGGCTCCTCCTACATACACCTCGTTCTCCCCCTCTCTGTCCTCCTACCTACACACAAGCACACACACACAACTTTTACCTTCAGAATAAACCGTGTCTCCCTCGTCCCTAGACATACAATGGCCTTCTCATCCTCCTTCCTCTCCTCTCTATTCTCTTCCTCTTCTCCCTTCTCTTCTTGCTCCATATACTCCTTCTCTCCTCCTTCCCACACACAAGCACACCCAGCATTTTCCTCCTCAAAATGAACCTTCTCTCGTCTCTTCCTTGTCCCGCAAAGACTCCCAACACTCTCATCCGTGTGTCAGCGCCTCGCTTTCATCACCACCCCAACATTTTGATCCCTCCGAGAATTTCCCTAATTAATTTCCCTGCCAAGGTTATGTGCCCGTCAGAGCTTGTTGAAAAGTTTTGAATTACGTCCGTATGATTTCCTCTCTCCACTTACGCTTCCTTCTCCACGCCGCCATCCCATTTACTCTGCTTTCTCCATCGTACTCTCCCTTCGTCTTTCTTCCTGCATCCCCATCTCTTCCTCCTCCCTCTTTTTCTGGGTTCTTCCTTCCCTCCTCCTCCCTCCTCAAGTTTTAAAGTGTCTCGTAAAGCTATTGAAGCGAGGCGTCGTAAGGTATGATTGGGTGAAGGGAGGAGGTGTATGAGGCGGGGTTGAGAGGAGGCATGAGAGCAGAATGAAGGGATGGAGGGAAGGACTACCCGGGTTGGAGAGAGAGGAGGTGTACTAGGATTGGGGGTGAAGGAAAAAGGTCGTGATGGAGGTGAGGGGAAGGGGAGCTAGGCCAGGTGGGGAGAGGAGTGACCTTGGCAACGCTTACCTCACTCGCACCCACACACACCCTCAGGACAGTGCCAGCCCGTGCCACCGACCTTCACCTCCTGCCCTCACGTCCTCCCACGGCGCCGTAAATTGTCTGGTGGGTGCGCGTGTGTGCGTGCCTTTGTTTGTGCCTGTGTGGGGGGGGCTGGTGGTGGGAGGAGCAAAGAGTATGGGAACAAGGCCATAGGTCGATGTGAATGCCTGCCAGGGTAATGTACGGTAGGTTACATTGATTCTTTATGTCCCTGTTTTCCTCTTATTTGTCTAGCCGGGTGATGCAGGCGAAGGTTGACTTTAGAGACTGAAACGATGTGAAGGTGAAAAAGAGGCAGTAAGAAAAAGAGGGGTGGTTACAGGTTTAATGTGTAGATTGTGGCCGCTACTTGTGACTGGCAAACGATAGCAAACAGCGTCTCAATACAATACCGGAACAAAGAATGAAACACTGAACCATGCCCCAACTCAGTACCGTTACATATTCGAAACCCTAACGACCCGCCATCATATATTACAGCTTGATTATTAGGGCAGACCATCCAGTAAGGTCACCTCTCACATCCAGGGTAAAGAACTGACATGTGCCTTGCTGTTCATTCTACCAGAGACATCTCAAGTATAGGCTTCACTGATTCTACTCATACCACAAGTCTTAAAAAGGTTAACCCGGTAGCTGCGGGGGTCATGTTTCTTAGGTTAGGTTAGGTTAGGTTAGGTTAGGTTAGGTTAGGTTAGGTTAAAGGCCCCTCTAATTAAAATAATGAGAAAGAATCATCACTCACCCAAACCATTTCTTAATATATATCAACGCATGTGTGATCAGTTTATGCATCATCTATTTTGGGAGGTTTATATCATGGCAGAAATTTGGCCCATCACTGGTACACGGTAAAGCCACAAATTTGGCCCGTCGCTGCTACCGGGTTAAACAGAAATATAGCGAGTTTGTATCGGGTAATTTGCCATCTGTTGTCCTCATTTGTAAACTTCCGAGCTCTTGTTTTCATGGATTAATTAATTTCGCATGAGGTGACTGGCGTGAGGGGAAAGAGAGCGAGAGAGTGGGAGCTTCTTTTTAGTCGAGACGAAATACCATGAAAATCAGCAGAAGGCGGGAGAGCGTTCCTGTTGCGCCTTCCCCAGCTCGTTACTCGCCCCCATCCTTCACTTAAATGAGAGGAAACACCAATAATTAACCATTTAGTCGATAACCATATATGAAGGCAGTTATTTGGGTAATGGTGCAGTTTTGGGGGTCGGAAACTGGCAAACAAAAGAGGCAAAGTACGACAATCTGGCAGCGTTGCTCTTCATCCATTCACGCGCCTTGCCTGTTTGTCTGGCTTCTCTAACTCCGTCTGTCTGTCTGTTTGGTCCAGGGAATTAATTTTGTTGGGTGCCAGGTGAGAGAGAGAGAGAGAGAGAGAGAGAGAGAGAGAGAGAGAGAGTTTAATTAATATGGGTTCAAGACTATCCTGCTCGTGCCATTGAATAATTAATTGCACACCTGTCACTGTCATATTGATGGGCCTCGTCACGTAGCATCAAAATAACCGATCGTGTGCGTCGTAACTTCAGTACACACACACACACACACACACACACACACACACGGAAGCACCACTCACTTAATCCCCCGTCATGGCCGTCAGTTGGTTCGAGGTAACTATTATAAGAAAGCTGCCGTATATTTTTTTTTCGACGAGACCGTTTTTAGTCTTATCAAACCTGTTGGAATCTTCGCGTGACGGCCTCGACGATTCAAGCAAAAGGAATTAACTCGTGCTTGGCTTCGTCTGCTTCGGGTCGCGGGTCTTGAACTGAATCGGCAGTTGAGTAATAGTGAGTACTTCCTCCGACGTGCTCCTCCTGCTCCATCACAATAAATATTATACAGATAAATGGGGAGACATTTATGTTATTAAAGTGTTTAAAGACAGTCCCGCACAGCTATTTTGCTGGGTGTGCGCCATATACCCAAGCTGATTTCGGCGCCATGACCAAACACCGCAATCTCTGGGTGTTCTTCCGAAACAAGAGCTTGAATGAATCACTTTCATAGTTTGAGGTTCGACTCGTGGGTTAAGGTTGTCGAACAGTGGCTGTCAGGCCGGCCCGGAGGACGGACTCCCTCGTGAGGACGGTTCGTGTGTCTTCCAATCAGGTACGGAGTTGATTTTCTTCGTCATAAATTTATTTCACAATGGATGGTGAAGTAATGATTTGAGCACACCAGACACTCTTGCCGTTTCATCTACTAATTTTGTCTATTCCCATTGCAGAAGTCACTAAATGGGTAACTAGTGTTTTATACTAGTTCTGAAGTAATGCGTTATCCCATATTCCCTTTGAAAACTGTGGCTGTCATATCAAAGCGTCTAGTTACCATTAGTGTATGTTGTAGGTTATATGTACTGGTCTCGAGAGAAGGAAAGTAAATTAACGCAATATAATATTTTTATGTGCCGCCCCTAGCGCCGGTAGGCTCTTTTGAGTGGCTTAGTGGACGGCCCGGTGCTGGCGCGGGGGAATTTGGACCTTTTGTGGCTGTCGTGTTGTATGATTGCCGTCTCAGCGCTTTTCCACCGTCCTTGCAGTCCCGTGCGACACCTACGATTCCCGTGCTGGCAAGGCTCCAACCCTTCCTGCTGCGGCTGTTCTGCTCTTTGGAATTGCCCCCACCGGAGCCTGCTCGTTGAGGTACTAACTGGTT
This sequence comes from Eriocheir sinensis, assembly GCF_024679095.1. NCBI lineage: Eukaryota > Metazoa > Arthropoda > Malacostraca > Decapoda > Varunidae > Eriocheir > Eriocheir sinensis. The sequence goes on along the minus strand of NC_066518.1, from coordinate 1,861,355 downwards.
ATGAGAAGTTGGTGTGCCTGGCTGGTAATGAGTTGTTAAAGAGTAGTTATGTATTTTATTATTACTAGTTTTAAATCTTATAACTGCTCACATACACACACACACACACACACACACACACACAAACACACGTCATTGTTCATATCCTCCCCCATTCTTTCATTCTCCATAGATATTAGAGTTGCAATTTCATGGAGCTCCGACCTTTGTCTTCTAGCAAAGAGGCAGCGTCGGGCGTATCTGATTTGTGATAGTCTTGCCTTTTAACGGTAGACAAAAATACTCTTACGGTAAAAGTGACGCCTACATACTCGCTCTTCAAAACCTCTTACCTTGCTGAGTAGTAAAGGAGCAGTTCTTATGGTGCAGTTCTCATAGTGTTCGCTGCTCCCAAAAATTTCGCCCCAATGCATCTTTTTCTGTCTCTTCATATCCATTTGTATTTTTTTTATCTTGGGCGGACGCTATTATTTGTGTGCAATGAAGTGATGAATGGGCGAGACGTGAAGCGGAGCGGAGAACCAATGTTTCAAGAAGGGGAAGAGGAGGAGGAGGGGAAGCAGCAGCGGGGGCAGCAGCAACGCGGGGCAATATCACTTTTTCTCGTTTCATTCCCAAACTAAGGAAGAATGAAAATAGGTAGCTAGGAATAAGTGTGGAGACTAGGAATAAGTGCCGTATTACTAAACATTTCGTTGCCCAAGATCACATATTTGACAAGGCTTTCCTAGGAGTTATGGGCATTTCCAGGATTAATTTTATGGCCCTGGTGGTAGTTTTATCCTTCTTCTGTACCGTGAACCTTAAGAAACACTCATTAGAACCTGATTGACCCCTTCTTTGACCTTTAGAAATAGATATGAAAAGCAAAATTGTCTTATAATACCGACCTCTATACCTCTATGGATTAAATTTTAGCCTTTTTGTGATTGGTTCTGAAAATGCACGCACAAGCACTAAAAATCTAACTTCGAAAAAAGAAAATGTAACTGGTTAGGATAATGATTTTCCTATACACTTTTCATGAACTTTGCGAATTAGCTGCGTGCTCGTGTAGTGTCTGACCCACCTGAGGGGTTAAGGAGTGGTTTTCCCATCTCCCCGGTCGCGGGTTCGATCCCTGGATTAATTTCTCATGCGTTTCGTGACACGCTGTGGTTGTGTAGATACAGTGAAGGGGAATTCGGGCAATACGCTCGTTGTGTTCTTGATCGTGTTCACATTGGCGTTCTTCCAATCTGGGTTTCTTAGTTCATTACCAGAGAATTTTGAATGGGGCGTCGTGCACTGAGTATTGGCCTCAACGATAACCTTAATGATTACCTTGTATTTGTTACTTTGAAAGAAAAAATATATCCTTCGGAACCTCTTTGGTCAACTATTTTTTTTTCTCCAGAAGCAACATTTAAGTTTATCACTCCGAGTATCTTTAAAGTCAATCAGACCTATTGGTAAACTTTGCAGCAGTTTATTTTTCTCCCGTTTTCTTCAAATATCCTGCAACTTGGACACTTCCAACGAAGAAACGTTTGGTCAGTTTCGAAAGTTGAAATTGAATCTCGTGTATCGTCTGATATTTTTCAGTGAACGAAGCGCCACGCAATAATATTTCCCCGAGCCGAGTGGTTTATGTTGCTTGGCGCTGGAAAGTTGTTCGTCGAATCAAATTCCGTCATAATAGTTGGATGGACGTTGGGTTTGGCTTTACTGGAATCATACTGCACCAAACGCAGTTATATAATTATCATGATTGGTTTGAAGATTCACAATTTAAGGCAATACATTTATAAAGGCAGACAATAGTTATATATTCATTGAGTTCTCCGTAGTTAAGCTCTGTATTTCAGTGCAAAACAATAGCACAAAGCAGGCATGTAATAGATTCATCGATATTCCCCTGAAAGTTTACAATATTAGTGGTAAAGATAATATAAAGAACTAATGCAGTTATCTTTATGCATACAACGAGAGTCCTCTGAAGTTTTATAATTTAAGACTGGAGAAAAAAAATCTGTGTGGTACGGTCCATGCTGAGTTCACCTCGCTGACCGCCGGAATACCTCGCCTGCTAACCCGCCGCCCTGCCGCCCTCCACGCGCTGCCGCACCGCCACCTGCAGCTGCCCTCTCGGTCCCTCCTCCTCCCCCCTTCCCACCGCCGCTCCTGTCCCCCTCTCGCCGGCTCGTCCGCCCATCCATGGCCATCCGTCAGCGGGCCGTGGTGGCGAGCGGGACGAAATTAAATTAAATCCCCATGACGGCCCACGCTGGTGCATTTCACGTAATTTCCATTGTTCTCCTAAAATTGGTTTACAGGACTCATACGGTTTTAAATCATATCCTTTTTATTAACATACATGACTAATGAGTATGTGTCATCCATGGATATTAAGTTCCACGGTAATGAAAGCAAAAAACGAAAAACGAAAATATTCAGAGCCAAAATATTCGTGGCTCGTCAACAGCCGGCCAACGAGTGGCAGCGACGTTTTATAGTAACAGTGACATCGGTACAGTGTATGCGTTACCCACGACCTCTGTAGGTAAATAGGAGCATAGTCGCACTGATCTGACGTTCAGTGCAATAACATTGATCACACATCCAGTTTTAACAAGACAGAGTTCCCTTCGTCCCCCAGCACCCTAATCTAACATAAACCTCGATGTGCCTCCTATGGGCTGTCAGATTAAAATTACTAAACGAGGTAGTTAATAAAAAGTTATCATTTTACATAAATTATCAAGTTATTCAGTCAAAAAAGTAATAAATCTTAGCTTTGTAAAGATACTGCTTCTTTTGATATACTTGCCCGTAGCTTTTTCCCATCTTCCGAAGAGTTTTGATTTAGTTTCAACTTAAATATAGAGGAAAATGTGTATCCCGGCGTGTGCCTGTAATCGAGTGTTCCCCTTCGTTAGGTTTGGAGGGAATCTGAAGACAATGCAATGAACATCCAAGAGACTCAAGCCCCGAAAGCGGAAAAGCTGATAAGAATTAAATGGCTTCACTTAGTTCTTCATTAAGTGCAATTACCAGCGACTGCTCTCCCTCATGAAGCAATTAGCATCAGACTATGTTTTCCATCCGGCAGGATATTAAGGCGAGGGCGGAGGAACGGTAGAGGAAACGAGGACTAGAGAGGAACACGGGAAGAGGAACAGAGCCATATTGGAGGGTGGAGACAGAATAGAGAATACAAGGAAATAAGGGTAAAGGAAGAGTGAAAGGTGAAGGAATAGGAGACAATGGTGGAGGAATGGTAGGACCGAAGTGAGGAAGAGGAGGAGACAACGGCAGAGACATGAGAGACAACCGAGACAGAGAAATAAGACAGGCCCATTGGAGAACCTATAAAAAGACAAAAGCAGTATTGAGAAAAGACGAAAATCAATGGGGAAAATAAAACATAAGAGATTAGAGAGAGAGGACAAAGGCAGAAAAATGAGAGACAGCCGAGATAGAGAAATAAGACAGGACCATTAGAAAACCTATAAAAAGATGCAGTGCTGAGAAAAGACGAAAATCAACGGGGAAAATAAAAAATAAGATAAATTAAAGAGAGAAAACTAAGGCAGAGAAATGAGAGACAGCACTTGGAAAACTATAAAAAGACATGCAGTTCTGAGAAAAGACGAAAATCAATGGGGAAAATAAAACATGAGAGAAATGAGAGAGAGAGAGAGAAGACTAAGGAATGAGTAGAATGCGGAGGTTGAGAAATGAGGAACGGTGCTGGAGAGGCGAGATGGGATGACAAGGGTGCCGCCGGACAGAGTGCCACGCGTGCCTCGTCCCTGAGCTCAGCAAGGCCGCTCCGCATATTCTCTCATAACTGGAGAAACGTTTCGCATATGTCTCGCTTGCAACTTTAGCTTAGGTGGCGCCGCTCCACATCACGGATCTGCCTCGCCCGCTGCCAGCCATGCCCCGCGGTGCCTCAGCCAGACATGCAAATCTGCCCCGACGGGAGACGAGGAAACTTTGGCCGCAAGCAGAACATAAATTTATCCCATATTCCTCCTCTTTTTACCCCCCTCGTTAGTCAGGCTGGCATACTACACTGAATAGATATTTTTAATTTATAACTTGGACTCCGCGTTTTTTTTTATTATTTTTTTTAAGGCCAAAATCTGGAGATGCTCAAAATTTCCCTTTTTTGCCGATCAGTCTTGATAATGAAGCCCAGTCAAAACTTTTCGTAGGTAATTTATTATCCAACCTTTCATAAAACTTTCCAAGGTCACAAGCAAAATCAGCATATGAACATTTTTTCCCTTTCTGAACTTACTGTCTTTAAAGCTGTAAGTTTCGAAATAAAAAGAGATCCTTTCACGGGGCTCAGACTCGGTTGTCGCTCGCCTCGGCGTGCTGGGGGCTGTGGGCTGCCGGCTGAGGGCTGATGCCTGAGGCCTGGCCCCACGAGACCAGGAGTGTCTCGCCGTAAAGGATCGAGGGTTGAACAAAATTAAGTTTTCTGTGAAGCTGAAGGAAGGTGGACTGGGTGGTGGTGTGCCTCGATTCGTCACGTGACCAAAAAGAGTTTTCTTTCTGTTTCACGTATTAGCTCCGCCTGCTAATGGCTAGACTTATCTTAATTTAAAAGTGAAAGTATAGTTCTTCAGACAGTAAAGTTATAATATTTTTTTTCTAATTTCATATTTTCTAAGTTTCATACGTCGTTCACTTAACTTTTATTCACTGTGAAGAAAAAGTGAATACAACTCTTGTATTGCAATCACTGGTTGTTGAAGGTCCCCTGCCTCCACGACCTTAATCCACAGAGAGCACGAGTATTTTCCAGCTTTTCCTGTGTGTTCCTGAGCTCCGCGCATGACTAACCATGCCTTCCATTATGCGTGACGGGTCCTGTCCTGCGTTTGTCCCCTTTGGAGGCGGACCAGCAAGACTTTCCCACGAGGCCATGAAAGTCAAAGAGCTCCATGGCAGTTCTTTTGCGTCTTTAGTCGAAACTTCATTTTGGTCCAAAGTTAAGTAATTTAATGCCATTCTCCATGAACTGAAACGAATCGGCAGCTGGCTGGGAAATGTGAGGCGTTGAATGAAACTTCCGAGTTATTGAACTTTTAGGAGGCCAACCTCTCTGACCAAGACTTATTTTAACCGTTAAAAGGAAATAACATAATTGAGGGATACTTTTTGATTTCATATAAGAAACACCGGCTCGCAAAGACATATGAGGTGGTGAATAACTTTGTAGCAGGACACGCAGCAACAAGGGCGCTTAGGGTCATACTCTTTAACATTTCGGCGCCTCAGTACACATATTTGACAAGATGTTCGTGGGAATTGTGAACTTCTCCAGTAGTAGTTTTCAGACCCTGGTGTTAGTTTGACCCTCCTTCTGTACCAGTAACCCAAGAAAAACTCATTATAACCCGACTGATCTCCTATTCGTCCTTTGAAAATAGGTGATGTTAAAAGTGGAAGCGTCTGAAAATACCAACCTTAGTCTTTCATGTCTCGCGGAGCAGACGTAATTTTGGCCTGAAAGAGAAAGGACACGAGAGCCATTTCCTCGAACTAAACTGAAATCACCCGTTGCGGCAAGACATCTAAAGCAGTGCATGAATTAACCCAGTAGCAGCGACGGGCCAAATTTGTGGCTTTACCGTGTACCAGCGACGGGGGCCAGATTTTTGCCATGATATAACCCCCCAAAAAAGAGATGATGCATAAACTGATGACATATGCGTTGATATATATTATGAAATGGTTTGCGTGAGTGATGATTTTTTTCTCATTTTTCTCGCTTAGAGGGGCCTTTAAGAATGATCCCCGCAGCTACCAGGTTACTTAAAGACCTCGCGATATCGGAAACCAAGCAGGGAAAGGAGAGTAGTGTGTAGTTGTGACTCCGCGCCTCTCAGTCTGACGCCACCTTGTCTGCTTGCTAACTCTCCTCCTCCTCCGGCTCCTCCCTTGCTTCCTCCTTTCTCCCCCCCTCCAGTCTCCTCCTCCTCCACGTCCTCTGCCAAGGCCGCTCGTTTCCCTGCATTGTGGGTGAAGGACAGGCCAAAGAAAACCCTCCTAAATTATTTCAACCCTAAATCCGTGGAAATTCTCGGAAAGTCACAAACCACGAGTCACAGCCCACAGAGCCGCCGCGGCCTCGCTTTAGTCTCTTTGTAACTCCTTTCTCTTTTGCGCCAACGTTGTGGAGGCATAACGAGCCCAAGAGTATATTTATATAGAGCTTCGTTGAATTATACATACCCTTACATACCCTAGTGAGCATAACAGTGATGCCAACAAGAGGAACGTGACGTGTTTTCTTTAAAGCGTTCAGCATCGTATATCTCACCGTCTCTCTGTGTAACTGTAGCTGTGTATCCTCTCCCGAATTCGTGTATTTATTATGTTTAGTAGTGCACAGGTATTTCCATCCACCTGTGCGTCCTGTAACGCTTCCTCATTGCCTTGTCCCTGGTGATATAAAAAACATTCTCATTAATTTGTTTAGTCTTATAGTGAGTGATTGAAGAGGGGAGAAACACAAGGAAGGAAGGAAAGGAAGGAAGGATGGACGAAGGGAGGGAGAGATGAAAGGAAGAGAATGAAAGGAGGAGAAAGGAAGGAAGCTTGGACGAAGGGAGGGAAAGATAAAGGGAAGAGAATGAAAGGAGGAGAAAGGAAGGAAGGGAAGGATGACTGGGAGAAAGCGAGAGAAGCTTGGAAGAGAAAAGACGAAAAAATATGAAAGACCGAGGAAGGAATGGAAGAGAGAGGAAGGAAGGGAAAAGTGGGAGTGGGAAGCATGAAGGAGAAAAAAAGGAAGAGAAACGAGGAGGAGAAAGGAAGGAAAAGAAAGATGAAAGGAAGAGATTGAGAAAGGCATGGAGCGGAAAGAAAGGACGGAAGATATGAGAAAGAGGAAGGCGAGGATCAGAGAGGAAGGAAGGAAAAGATGGAAGGAAGAGAGCGAGGGAAGAAAAGAGGAAAGAGGAAGACGAATACCGGGCTATCACGAGGTCATCAGACAGGGAATGCGAGTTATCTGGATCCGGGGCTCTCTCCACCTCTCCCTCCACCTCTCCCTCCACCTCTTTTCCTCCTCCTTATCGCACTACTTAAGTTTACGTCTTTTCCATTTCCTTCTCTTCCATCTTCTTTTCTTCCTCCTCTTCCTTGGCAAAAGTTTCCCTCCTATTCTTTTCCTCTTCTTGTCTTCTCTCATTGCTCTGTTTTTCATTCTTACTGCTTTCTTTCTTCCTCCTCCTCCTCCTCCTCCTCCTCCTCCTCCACCTTTCCTTCACTATTCTACCACTTGACACACACACACACACACACACACACACTTCTCCCATCCCCACCCACACACACTCCCCCTCCCTTCCCCCCCACTCCCCCTCCCTTCCCCCACCAGTCCCCCTCCCTTCCACACACACTCCCCCTCCCCCCCCTCCCCCACGCACACCATATTCACGTTTGTTTCACGCCGCTAAATGAACGTCCACGAACATGACGTTTATTCACTGTCGCGCATAACGTTGAACTGACGTTTTATTTTATACGCAATCCCTTCCTGACAAACGTTGCTGCAGATTTCCCATTTGCGTTTCTCTTTTGACGTTTATTCTTTGAGTGACGTGATCTCGTTGTATTCGTTTTATTTTGGAGGGAGGGGGGAGGAGGAGGAGGAAGGATTTATGACTTAGAAGTGGAAAAAAAAAACTATAGCGGATGGTTTTAGTTGTGGAAAAAGAAGAGGAAGTGGAGTTGTAAAAAAAATATTGAGGTGATAAAATATATAGTTGGAAGGAAGGTTTTAGTGACAGAAAATGGTGGTGATGGTAATTTTTAGGAGTGACGTTAGGAGTTAGTTGGTTAGTGGTAGTTAGTAAGTGGAAGTAGTAACCCTAAGTGGTAGTTTGTTAGTGGTAGTCAGTAAGTGGTAGTTTTTTTAGTGGTAGTAAGTAGTGTCGCTATAGTGGGGTGGAGTGTGTACCTAGAGGTATTGAAGTGGTGAAGAAAGGAAGAAAGTGGATGAGAGGAAAAGTGGGAGAGGTATCACTGGTAAGAGAAGGGAATGGGGGAGGAAGGGTCATTGTGATTAGGGCCCATGCGATTTACCTCGTTTTCCTTTTACATGGTTACTTTCTTTTAACTTTTCTCTGTAGTGTCTTCACGAAAATTAAGGAGGCAAGTTCTCCTTAGTTCCAGAGCAGCTCCCACGATACGCACAAGTCTCGTGAAGCCACATTGAGGCGAGGAAAATGGTTACGTAGTTTCTGTAAATGTTTCTATGTTTGGGGCGCAGCTGGTGTGTGTGTGTGTGTGTGTGTGTGTGTGTGTGTGTGTGTGTGTGTGTGTTGACTTCCTTGTTCCATTTCTCATACACACACCACCACCACCACCACCACTTTCTTGTTCCCTCTACCTCTAACGACCACCACCACCATCACCACCAACAACAACAACACTTGGGCTCCACCACCATCCCCACTACCCTCATTTATATCCTCAACCTCCCCCAGTCGTTCTCTGGCAGCAGCAGCAGCAACAACAACAACAACCATAGGAACAGCAATTATCGTCCCCTTGATTACGTAAATACCAATTCCAACCATTTATCGTGCAGTTTCAACCTATTTTCTCTCTCTCCTCCCTCTCTTTCTCTCTCTCACACACACACACACACACACACACACTGCACCCACCAGCACCACCTGTTCCCTCACCCCACCGCACTCACGCTTTGTTTTAATCTAGGAATTTAAAAGGGATAAATGAAGTAAGAGGCGAGGGCGGACACAGAGGTAGAGAGAGCGCACGGATTTACACACACGAAAGAGGGAAGCCATGAAAGTGCGTCCTTAATTTAGGGTTTCAGTGCGTAGTTCTCTAAAACGGGACAAATAAGCGAAACTCTTGAGCGCAAAATTAAATTGTTGATAATATATTTGTGTGTATTTATAGCACCCGGATAAAAACGACTCCCCGGCCCACCCCCAACCCACCCCCCACGCCACAATCTTTTATTAATTTGTAGTTTATTAATGTTAGGGTCGCTGAGGGTGAATTCTTACTCCCCCTCAAGAGTAATTTGTTTTAAGGAATGGTTGCAGTAATTGGTCTTTGTGTGTGTGTGTGTGTGTGTGTGTGTGTGTGTGTGTGTGTGTGTGTGTGTGTTTGGCTTCCGTGTTTGTGATTAACGATATATAGTGCATTGGCTTCCTCCTCCTCCTACTCCTCCTCCTCCTCCTCCTTCATTACTCATCCCTTCCTCCTTCTTGCTGTCATCTTCCTCCTCCTTCGGCACTCCGTTTCCATATATCTCTACTGACCATTATTTTTATCTTAGTCCTCCTCCTCATCTTCATCCTCTGTGATACATTCGTTTGACTTCGTATTACTCAGATCGGCATCGTGTTTATTATATCTCCTGTATGAGTTTTCTTCCTTATTCTCGATCTCGTTCTTATTCTTTCGCCTCGTTCTCGTCCCTATCCTCTTCTTTTCCTCTTCGTTCTCTTTTTCAAGCGTTTTCTATATTCCTTCACCTTCTTCCTTCACTACGATTATCACCAGCACCACCACCACCACTACCACTAACCCCCCACCACCCCCACCACCACCCCCACTAATCCCCCACTACCACCACCACCACCCCCACTAACCCCCCACCACCCCCACCACCACCCCCAGTAATCCCCCACTACCACCACCACCACCCCCACTAACCCCCCACTACCACCACCACCACTAACCCCCCACTACCACCACCACCCCCACTAACCCCCACACCAAATACCTAAACAAACAACAACGAGAACCTCTGCGCGGCTCCCCCTTCAACACTCTTCCATAATAATAAGATTCCTATATACACAAATAAATGGCCTTGTTACTCGCTTTTACAACAGCCCTGTCCAAACTTAGCCCAGCCAGCCATTCATTTTGTCCCTAACTAGAACGCACACACACACACACACACACACACACACACACACACACACACACACACACACACACACACACACACACACACACGAACACACACGCTTCCCTCTTCCGCCCCCTCCGCTTGCCCACCTGCCCCCCTCTTACCCTTCCCCCCATCCCTTCCCCTTCATCCCCTTCACCCTCCTCCTCCTCCTCCTCCCCTTCACCCCCCTCCTTTCCCCCTTCCCCGTGCCCTCTACCCCTTCGGCCTCTTTCTCTGTCCACCTGTCTGCGTCTCTTCACTGTCCTGTCTTACTGCGCTTAGCTAGTGATGGCGCAGCGGTTAAGGTCCCGACTCCTGATGTTTGTTGGTTGCATGATCGACCTCCTTACTTACTTAAATGTCTCCACCTTTTTACCTACTTACCTCATTACCTACTTACCTACCTATATCTACTTACCCGTCTATCTGCCTACCTACCTGCATCTCTTCCCTCCTCCCTACCTTCAAACCTAACTCCTTATCTACCCACCCAGCCACTTACCTACTCGCCTACCTAACCTATTCCACCAGTTATCCACCCAGACGCTAATCCTCCACACCGCCAGTATCTCATAAACCCACCTTTCTTTCCACCCATCGAAGCCGCCTATCACCCACCCACGGCCGTATGAATCGTCGTTTGGTGTCACGGAACTGGGCTACTGTCATCGAGTCGTGTTCAAGGGAGGACAGAGGCGACAAGGGGGGAGGGGGGTGAAGGGGAGGAGGGGTCTGGTGGTGCCATTATGTCTGGTGGAGGTGGTGGTGGTTGTGTTGGGTGGTTTTGCCTTGAGTCCATTTTCTTTCTCTCGTCTCCACTCATTCCTCTCGGCTTTTTCCTCTTTCCACTTTTCCCCATCTTCTGCCTTCCTTCCCCCCTTTATTTCTCTTCATTTCCTCATTTTCTTCTCGTCTTCCTGCTCAGTTCTGTCGTTTCCTCCTTTTTTCCATCTTCCTTCCTCCCTTGTGTCTGTTTTCGTTCTCTCGTCTCTACTCATTCCTCTCGGCTTATTTCTCTTTCCTTTATCTCCATTTTCTGTCTTCCTTCTTGTTTTCCTTCTTAGTTCTGTTGTTTCCTCCTTTCGTCCATCTCCCTTCTTCCTCCCTTCCTCCTTTGCCTCTGTTTCTTCTCATCAACGTTGCTTATATTCTTCCTTTTTTTCTATATTCTCTTTCTCGGTTCGTTCCACTTTCCCCCTCCCCTCCCCTCCTCCTCCTCCTCCGGCCATCTTCTCCTCCCTCCCTTTGCCCTCCTTCCTTCACTCAATCTCGACTCTCCATTTGTCTTGTGTTTCCCTTACCAGCTCACGTCTCCGTTCTTTCCTTCCTTCCTCCTTTTCCTCCTTCCCTCCGTTCCTTCCTTCCTTCCCTACCTTCTTTCCTTCCTTCCTTGCCAGTCTTTCTCTCCCTTGCCCTCGTTCACTTTGCATTTTTCCTCCATTTCACTTCTTTTCTCCTCCCATTTAACGTCTCCTTTCTTCCATGATTTCCTTCGTTCTTTCCTACATTTGTGACGGTTTCCTTCCTTACTTCCCTCCTCCCTTCCTCTTATCCTCCATCCTCCTTTGTTTTTATTATCATTTTTCCTTCCTTTGAACTTCTACGACTTTCCTGAATTCCTTCCTTTTATTTTTTTTCCATTTTTCCTTTCCTTTCTCCAACCCTTCCTCCTCCTGCCCCTTCCCGTCCCCGACCCACACGCTCACTCCACCTCCCTCCCTCCACTCCCTTCCTTCCGCTTCCTTCCCTCTTCCTTCCTCCCTTCCACTCGCTTCCTCCGCACTCTCTGACTGAAGTGATAAAATTCTTACTTATCCACTCATAAAAAAAAACTTCCATAATTTATACACCAACATGTCTCATCCAGCATTCAATTAGCCTAAATTCCTCCCTCTAATATTAATCATTTCCCGCGGAGGATGATGAATGAATGACCCAGATGTATCGCTCTCTCGGCAATTGCAAGCCTGTTATATTTTGGGTCCTGTTTCTTGCACGTAAGTTGAAGGATTCGTCGTTCACTTGCTTGCCTCGCTCACTTCCATCTCCTCCTCCTTCACCTTTACCGTGGAATTTCGCTCGTCTTTGCATAATTTATAGACGGGTGTTATGGAGGAGGTGAAGGAGGAGGAAGAGAAGATGGAAGAAGGAAAAGGAAAGGAGATTAGAATAACGGAGAGAGTAAGGAGGAAAGAAGAAGAGATAGGGACGGTAGTAGAAGGGAAGGAAGAATGAAAGACTGGGTGGAATAGGTGAGGTGAAAGAAGAAGAAGAGAAGATAGAAGAAGGAAAAGAGAAGGAGATAAGAAAGACGAAGTTAGTAAGGAAGAAAAAAAGAAGAGGTAGAAACGATGGGAGAAAGTCAGGATGAAAGATAGGGTGGAATTTCAGGTATGGACGTAATAGAGATGAGGAAGAAAATATGATGAAGGGAAAAGGGAAGTAGATAGATAAGAGAGACGGAGGGAGGAAGAAAAAAGAAGAGGAGGTAGAAACGATGGGAGGCAGGCAGGATGAAAAATAGGGTGGAATTTCACGTATGGGCGTAATAGAGAAGGTGAGGAAGGAAGAGCAGATGAAAGGAATAGGGAGGGAGACAGGAAAAACGGAGGGGGTAAAAGAGAAATATGTAGTAGACGAGAGAAAGGGCGGTCGGAACGAAGGGAGGAAGGCAGAATGAAAGAGTGGGTGGAATTTTAGGGATAGGGGAGCATGACACGGCAAGGGAAGAGTGCTGGGCTGGGAGGGTGGGCAAGGAGGGGAGGCAGGGCAGAGCAGGGCAGGGCAGGCAGCTGGTACACCACCCACTAACCACTTCCGTTTAGGTCTATATCCGGACGAAGCAGAGCAGGAGGGCTTGGGGGCGTGGGCAGGGGGGCTGGGGGCGGCTTGGGCAGGAGAGCTGGGGGCGGTGTGGGCAGGAGGGCTGGGAGGCGGCGTCGGCAGGAGTGCTGGGGGCGGCGTCTGGTCCCGCGGCGTGCGTAGGTAGTGGGAATACGCCTCACGTGGGCATAACACCGTGGCGACGCAGCGCTGACATCATCACTATCGAGGTATTTAACGAACCCTCGCAGCTGCAGTGAAGGAGCTACGTAATGTAACCTTGATAAAAACGTGGACGCATGTAGTATCGAAACAACATTGTGCTGACGTGATTTTTTGGGTATTAGTAATCGTTTGGAAACTTAGCAAATGACGAATGTGATGCTGGACCCCCTTCAATACCCTAGCGCAATAAAAGTTTCCTAAAAATAACTATCTCGCTGGCTCACGTAACTGTCAAGACGCACCACCTCATAAAACACAGTGACACAAAGACGCTGCTTCAAGGAACATCAAAGTATCTCGTCACAACCTGGAATCCCTTGCTCGCCGCCACGGGAAGAAGACGAAGCGTGAGCCGAATTAGGAGACTGCCATTCCCCCTGACGTCCAAACCACTCTTGTCGGAGAGCCCAATGAAGTTTCTTATATTGCGCCCTGAGGAAAGATTGCTTACCACGCACACAGCCCGCCAGGACACCAGCACCAAGGCTATCATGGTCAGCAGGCGGCGAATAAGGTAAGGACGAGAGCAGCGGAAGGGGAACGATAAAGGAGGAGGAGACAGAAAAGGAGAAATGTTCGATGGAGGGGAAGACCGAAGTAAAGGGGCCAGAGAGAGTAATCTGACGGGGAAGGGAAAGTAGGAAGAGGAAAGTGAGAGGGAACAGACTTGGAAATCGGAGAGAAGAAGGGAAGAGAGAGGTCGTTTGGGCAGACATGCGGAAGTACAGTTCTAGATGTCTTCCAGGGAACAGTGCCGCAGAAGGCAATTCATGTCTCCCAGCTTTGTGATAAACCATAAAAAGGCTCCATAAATAAAAAAAATAAATGCGTTGTAAATCAAAAGGCCACGCCCTCAGTGTGCGCTTTAAGCCTATGAATATGTAAATTGTCAGAGATTATACATAGTTCATTTTAATGGAACATGCCAAAAAGTAAGAGTCCCACGCAATATAAAATTTAATCTGGGCATAAAAATCTTTTTGGGCAAGGGACAGCACTGGTCTCGCGTGGCAGAGTTAACTTTTCATATTGTTATTTCTTCCGTCCAGTGTAATAAAATAAACCTGAAAGATTCCGTATGCAAGATTATTTTATACGTAAAATATTCGTGCATCCAAGGCTAGTTTGAGCAACACCCCGCCCCGCCCCGACCTTCAGCCTTCCGGTCCAGGGATCGATAGGCGAGGCAGACTGGGCCAGACGGTCATGCTGCTGCCCACCTCTCGCCCCGATGCCAATGCCACAGACTCCATCCCTTAGTGCACAGTAGTGAATGGCCCGCTCATTGCCTTCAAGGACGGCTGCAGCCTCCACCGCCGGCACCTCATCAAGCATTGCAAAGATTACGATTATCAGCAATATGGTATTATGCTTCACTCCAGTAACCATTTAATGCCATTCAGGTAAATAGTCCGACTAGCACATGAAGTTAATAACCATCCAACACGACACTGAACGCAAATCATATCGCCTTGCCCTGAAACATGAAATGATGACACTTTTTCAGAGGAGCAATAGTGCATGAAAACTGAATTCTCTAAGTGGCTGATATTATATAACTATAGTGAACTCTTCTGAATGACTTTGGTGGAGAGGTGAAGAGGTAATATATGGCAGCAAGTCCTCCAGAATATTACGCTTCGAAACTGCATTACACAACACCAGGTGCATATGCATTTATACATCATTCCCCACGGAGCTGATGCGCTGTTAATTAATCTGCCCCGCTCTCTGTTCACGCCATTACCTATAGTTCCCGATTTTTGGTTCTTCACCGTAATGTGGATGAGTTTTTGGGGAGCGAGAGGCGAAGGGAGACGAGACGAGGCGAGACAAGACAGAATAAGCCATGTACATAATTAATCCACTAGCCATGTTGTGTGTCTATCTGCATGTCCTCGTCTCTCGCATTCACACACACACCACACCACACCACACCACACCACACCACACCACAACACACATGCATATCAACGCCTTCCCCGCACACAGTCCCTTAGACCACTTGATTGCAGTCGTGGTGGGAGGGAGTCGTCTGTGGCAGCGGGGTAATCAGGATGCAGGAGAGGGCCCGCCACCGCCGCCACTCAACAGACACACACACACACACACTCACACTCACACACACACACACACACACTTCCTCTACCTTCCTCTGTTCCCTCCATCCTTTCACATACCTTCTGCTTCCCACTGCGATCTCTATGTTCACTTTGCTGCTTTTTGTCCTCTCTTTTGTCCTCCTGTTTATTACCCTTTAACACCTCATTTAAATAGAAATGTCACATATTGTTACGCCTCGGTTAGGTTTTATGGGCGGCACGTGGAGATTGTGTTGGGTCCGTTTCTACCCGCTGAGGTGGTGGATTGGGCCGGTGAGCGAGCGTGGCGGTGACGTGATATCGGCGTCGTCAACTAGGAGGGATATAGCGCTGACAGGTCTTCTGTTTCCGCGAGGGACTGTGGCGGTACTTAAATTGGTGCTCGTGCGAGTCGGGTTCGTTTTTCAGTCGCTTTCTGTTGCCGGGACGCGCAGAGGATTATGGCAGCGCTGAGATGGGGGCTATTTTCGGCCCGAGTCATGTTATATTTGGTCTTGGGCTCGAATCCTTTGGGCCACTGGCTTATTTTTGGAATTCAAGTAGTTGTCTCCTTAAAAAAAAGGGTACATGGTGTGGAATTTGAACCCTAAAAATTACTTCCACTTAGAAAACTTATTTGACTGGAGTCATCCGAAACAAGTGGGCGGAAAGTTGTGTATTACTGCATATATATATTTTTTTATAATAATGTCTGATGCTTAGATATATCTGCCGGTGTTTAGGTGATGGGTGAAAAATGTAAGAGCCAAGGTGAGCCACATAGGCCGGAGGATGCCACACGGAACCAGGTAACCACATGAACTCCAGTAACCGCAGTGAAAGGAAGGTCTCTCCTGGGGCAAGAGACACCGCAGTTACGGGCAGGGGTCACTGGAGTTACAGGAGAGGGGACAAAAAGAGACGGAAGATCAATAGGAGCAGGAGGGGAAAAAGGGTGGGAAAGCAACAGCGTCTCCTGATAAGTGTTGCATTCCTCAGAGATAAGGAGCGAGGAAGGAGCGTTTTCGTACTCCAAGCACGACTATGTGACCTATATTTTAAAGTTTGAAACCCGGTAACAGGTCAGCTACGCTCAGCACAGCAATCTCAGCCATGTGCTCAGGCAGAAATGTGTTAATTTTTCGTTCAGTGTAGGTGACGGCGGAAATATAGGCTTGGGGGGGTATCTTTGTTCCTGCCCTTCATCCCTACAGCAGTGAGGGAATACAGGGAGCAGGGGAAGCCGTTTTGTCCAAAGCTCCCAAACTCCCTCCCTCTCAGCTGGACTCGCCTGGCTGGCCCTGATAAATTGCGTTAACATTGAGCGACGGCTCGTGTTTAGCTTATGTGTAGATATGCGCTTTCCTTCCTTTCAAACTTTTGGTATTTCAACCACACTGATGGTTTGGAGAGTTATGAAGCTAATTTAAAGAATTATTTTGCAAGTTTGTTAAAAAAAAGTAGGAGCAGGAATGATTGTGTGTGTGTGTGTACGTGTGCGTGTGTGTGTGTGTGTGTGTGTGTGTGTGTGTGTGTGTGTGTGTGTGTGTGTGTGTGTGTGTGTGTGTGGTTTCATCCACCCGTCAACGCTGCGCAAAGAGGAGGGAGCGGGTTGGGGAGGGGAGAAAGGCTTGTCAGCGGCTGTCAGGCGAGGATTGCACGGCTGGGTTAAAGAATTCTCACACACACACACACACACACACACACACACACACACACACACACACACACAAATAAACAAACAAAAGCAAACACGAGGAAATAAACATAAGTACGTTTCGCTGAGCCCTTTAATATTAGAGTTGGGGAAATCTTTTATTTGGTGGAATCCTAAAATGTGTGTGTGTGTGTGTGTGTGTGTGTGTGTGTGTGTGTGTGTGTGTGTGTGTGTGTGTGTGTGTGTGATCGTGTACGTTTTTTTCTCCTCTACCTCGTGTGTACCCCGTCATCCCTTCCAGTGTGTCGCCTCGTCATTATGCCATGTCGGGTGTCCTGTTGAGAGTGTCGTCGCGTCGTCCTCGTGTGCCTAAACAAAGCTTCAGACTTCATCCTCCCCTTGGACAGGTGTCAATCCCCGTTGGGTGGGGGGGAGGGGGGGGAGGGAGCACAGACATAAGGAGAGAGTCTCACAGGATAAGGCGGCTTACACATACAACACCACCTCGTTAAATCACGCACAAAGAATCTACATATATGATTGCATCTGAAGAGTAAACAAAGCCGTGTAAAGGGTTTAAATGGTGATGTAAAGAAAATAAATAGTATCATGCACGTGTGTTGGTATATAGTGTGCGAGTGTGTGTTTACCCTGTGTGTGTGTGTGTGTGTGTGTGTGTGTGTGTGTGTGTGTGTGTGTGTGTGTGTGTGTGTGTGTGTGTGCGGGCGTCAGAGGGGCAGGGGGTGAGGGTGTGGCGGGGAAACGTTTAAGGAGGGGGGCAGGAGGGGGTGTTGGTGGGCGGTGGAAACGTTTGAAGAGGGGGGCAGGAGGGTGAGTGTTAGTGGGCGGTGGAAACGTTTAAAGAGGGGGGCAGGAGGGTGAGTGTTAGTGGGCGGTGGAAACGTTTAAAGAGGGGGGCAGGAGGGGGTGTTGGTGGGCGGTGGAAACGTTTGAAGAGGGGGGCAGGGGGGGTGAGTATTGGTGGACGGTGGAAACGTTTAAAGAGGGGGGCAGGAGGGTGAGTGTTGGTGGGCGGTGGAAACGTTTAAGGAGGGGGGCAGTGGAAACGTTTGAGCATCATCCACATATCACCGCCGCCTCCGCCTCCGCTGCTGCTCTAATGATTCATACTTGTGTGGGAGGAAGAACAATGCTGCGCCGTGTTTCTGGCATGAAGGGTTTTAGTCAGAAAGAGGTTGTTAATTGTAATTGGCAGCGAAAAAGAGCTTATACTCAGCATGGTATTCGAGAGGCGCTCCCATTGTTTATTCTATTTTTGGTAAGGATAATTTGACACGCTATTATAAAAGTCTGATGTCATGCACAGTATTTAGCTAATTATTATGAAGGCTACCGGAGACTCCTCGTTTTCGTATATTAATGTTTTATCGAATGGAAATATGGATTGCTGGGATTCTTCTTTATCGCTACAATTTTGGCTACTCTTTACATTTTACTTGTGTGGGAGCAGCGAGTAGCGGGCTTTTCTATTTGTACTCTTTCTTGCCCTGAGCAGCATTCTTTGATGTAAAAAAAAAATATGGCCAAAACTTCATCTTTGCCATTCGAATAATTTGATGTTAAGGAATATTTTAAGTATTTAAGGGATATTTTAATTTTGTTTCCTGTTTTGGCTTCCCCTGACCTGCTTCCACAGCCGTAAAAAAAGATGTAAAAGATTATCTAGGTCGCAGATGAAAGGCTGCCCCACCCAACTCTATTTAGTTCAACTCATCTTTAGTAAAAAACACATAAGGTTGAGAGCTCGCGAACTTTCTCCTCACAACCTTTGCATCTTGTACTCGTTAACACATCACATGCAAAGACAGCGATTTCCCTTCTGGTTCCGTGATACTTGTTAAAATTAAAGAGAGTAGTGTTCTTGTACGTCATCTCATCTGTACATCCTCAACCACACCACCACACCATACCACACCTCCATAGTGACCATACAACTTGACAATACCATCGCCTCACTACAACGGTCAACCACCACCATACCATACAACACCACACCAACACACCTCCATAGTGACCATGCAACTTCACAACACCATCACTACCATCACTACAACCACCACCATAGCCAACACCACCATAACACCACTGCCCTACTTGTTGACCCTTCCCACCCTCCTGTCTGGGGCCGCACAACATCAATATTTCCACCGACGAGTGCATGCGGGACCCTTGGCACATGTATTGGGGTGCAGACTATATATAGGGTGTTGCTTCCCCCTCCCTGCCTGCCCGCCCGCCCCTCTCTGTCCGTGTGTGTCCATGTGTCTGTCAGGTTGGTTGGCTTACTGTCCGTGTCCCTTTTCCTATCGCTCCCCCTTCTCCTACTCTTCCCGTTTTTTGTTGTTGATAAGAGCCCCGTTTTCTTTAGCGATTCTAGTAAACGTTAATGAGGTATGCATATGACCACAGATGTTGCGCCGACTGAACGAAACTTTCCAAACTTTTCCCTATCCCTAGCTCTTGTCCGCTTCCCGTTTTTTATTGGTAAGATTCACGTTTTCTTCAGCGATTCTAGAAAATGTAATGTGTATAGAATAATGAAGTATGTGTGTGTGTGTGTGTGTGTGTGTGTGTGTGTGTGTGTGTGTGTGTGTTTCTCTTCCTAGTTCTCGTCCTCCTCTTCTCGTTTCTTATATAAGGTACACGTTTAAGAGATTCGAGAAAACCCAATTGCAGTATGTCTCTCTCTCTGCCTGTCTACTTGGCTATCCGGTTGGCTGTCCCTTTCCCTTGCTCTCGTTCTCCTCTTCTGTTTGTTGATAGCTTCCGCATTTTCATTAGCGATTTAAGGAAATATTTTGATGTTAGGGTGAGAGAGGAGCGAAGTGGTATGGAGGTGACCTGAATGGCTGAGTGGAGAGGCGGGGGGAAGGTTATTTACTTTCCTGTCCCCTTTCGCTCCTCCTCCTGTTGCTATTTGATAACTTTCACGTTTTTCTTCAATTCTGGCCACAGTCGAAAGGGAGGGGAAGAAGGTCGAGGGGCAGGAGCGTACGAGTGTTTGGTTTGGTTAGTTTGAGGAGAAAGGCGAGTGCTGGGCGGGTGCTTTCCTTTCTTTGATTCATAATTCATTTTTTTCTAGGCGGGGTCTGTTTTACATTTCATTTTCTTTTTGCTGTGTTTTGTGGCTGGAGATATAGACGCTTGAGAGGGATTGAGATAGCTTGAAGGGTAGATGTGTGTGAAGATAGAGTGAAGGTATTGCAAAGATAAGCATGGAGTGGAAAAGTCATTGAAGGAAGAGGAAGTGGAGTGCTGGATGACTGATTGATAAGATTGGACGAAGAGGGTTTAAAAATTGATATACAAAGATAGAGGAAGGTGGAGAGGTTAGTGTGGGTGGAAAGATAAGCAAAGTGGAAAAAGTTATAGAAGGAAGAGGAAGCGGAATGCTGGATGACTGATTGGTAAGAGTGGACGAAGAGGGTTTAAAAATATGTTAGCTTATGGGTGGGTGGTGAGTCAGGTGGGTGGAGGAAGTGAGCAGCTCAGGGAGGGATTACGAGTCAGGTGATGAATGAGGGAAGCAAAATTTAAGGAAAAGTGGAGTAGTGAGTGGGTTAGTAAGTGGAAGGGGTGGGCTGCTTGCTTGCTCTCTTTCTGGCTCGGGAGCAAGGAAGCGTGACGGTGGTGGTGGTGGTGGTGGTGCAGGAAGTGTATGAGCGGTAATTTTAACGACTTGACCTTGTAGCCAGTCGTAAAATGAGTCAAGCTTTGGAAGATACACACACACACACACACACACACACACACGCATTCTCCTCTTCTGACACATCCCTTTACTATTGCTACCATTACTAACCCCAATAACTTCTACAACTATTACTACTGCTTATTTTGTTCATGGACGTGATATCACTAATTATATTTAAACTACTTCACTACGGTTTAGAATATTCACTTTGTACCTTCGCGCGCGCGTGTGTGTGTGTGTGGGGGGGGGGGGGGCGTGTTGTAGCTAATCTAGAGTGTTTGCTGATTAAAATAAGTTAATCAGATAAATAGAACGCAAAGAAATAAACTTGGGTGCACAACAGATAAGCTGCAGCTGTCCTAAACGAAGAGGAATATGATTCGTAAAATTGTATACAGAGTTCCATCTTTTTTCTCTATTTTACGAGAGAGAGAGAGAGAGAGAGAGATTGCACAACACGTACCCATAAAACTTTCAGAGAGACAGGCGGTTTGTTACACACTCAGCACAAATATATAAAGAAAAAGAAACAAAGATGTCACAAGGAACGACACACACACACACACACACTCTCTCTCTTACATTGATGCAGATAAAGTGTTAGCGGTGGACATAGTGTATTTATGGGCTGCTGAGTGGGACGATAAATAGATAGAAGTGGGTTGAGAAAATATAAAGTTCTGAAAGGGTTGGAGAGTGGATTAGCAGGAATACGTGGGAAAGGCCAAGAATTAGTGGTTAAGGCCAAGAATTAGTGGTTATGTGATGGTGGAATCGCTGCATGAGTAAACTATAACAATGCCGGAGTGGGAAGGAAGTCCGCTGTATTGTGTGGATAAGAAAATGATTGAAGGGGTAGACGCATATAGAAGTGGTAGGTAAGGTAAGGAGTGAGGGTACGTGAGGTTGGTGCAGGTCTGGTGTGTGGGTGGGTGTGGCCGTGGTGTGGAAGGAAAGGCAAGAGTGAGTGTGGAGGAGGAGCGAGTCACGTGCGGGAACAGACTCACCAAGTTAAAAAACATCCAATATTTCCCGCTGTGGGTAATTGAATTTGCGCTCAAGTTAGATTGGGAGATTAGAATTTGAGCAGAAAATGTTTACGGCTTCAGGGCAACGGACGGGAGGAAGAAAGTTAGGAAAGAAGGCAGATTGGCGAGGGGAGATGTGGATAATAGGATTTGTCTGCATGTATTTAGACATTATTAGAGGAAGAGTCCGACATTATCATGCGTTTTGAATTAGCATTAGAAGCTCTATTCATCATTGTACTGGATGCAATGACAGCGTTTGTTCTGATTATATTTTGACACATTACAGACAGATGGGAAATTATGATAAATATATGATAAATACGACTTTAGTCATTGTGATTATTTTTATTCGTTGTAACTGAGAATCCATTAGTTCATATGAAGTTTAAAGTAAGATAACAGTGAACATTTCGTACTGTCACTCAGGCGGATAATGAACGACGAAATAAGGTCATTGGGTGAAACACGTAAATAAAACTTTAATAACAACTACTCTTCCCACCCTCACCACTACCACCCTCTTCATTACACATCCATAACATCACGAGTATAATTGCATCACCTTCACCTGAAACTTCCAAAAAGACCCACAAGCTCATCCCCTGCCAATTATTTTTGTTTTTGCAGTCTTCCTCTCGCCAGTCGGCCTTCCCAGTGACGCCCTTCCTTCCGTCCCATCCAGCAATTGCTGTATTTGAGATGTATACGAGGAGGGTGTGACACGGAGGGAAGCAGTGGTTCCTTGGAGGTGACACTGACCCGGAACTTAAATCAAGAGGGCACCAATATCCACCATTGATCTGATCTTAGAATATGCCCTAGTGGCTCCCCAGGTGCCCCTAGTGATAGATACCTAGTTACACCACTGGAGGAGAGACGAGAGAAGAGAGAGAGAGAGAGAGAGAGAGAGAGAGAGAGAGAGAGAGAGAGAGAGAGAGAGAGAGAGAGAGAGAGAGAGAGAGAGAGAGAGAGAGAGAGAGAGAGAGAGAGAGAGAGAGAGAGAGAGAGAGAGAGAGAGAGAGAGAGAGAGAGAGAGAGAGAGAGAGAGAGAGAGAGAGACTCGCTATCGCCATCGCCACAGGACCCCGCAGGATGTAACCCCCCCAGTCTCTTAACACCCCCCCCAGGCACACAGCCCCTCCAGCTCACGCACAATGATGTCTTCTATTCTCTTCAGTTCTCTTC
This sequence comes from Eriocheir sinensis, assembly GCF_024679095.1. NCBI lineage: Eukaryota > Metazoa > Arthropoda > Malacostraca > Decapoda > Varunidae > Eriocheir > Eriocheir sinensis. Next base: position 1,838,692 of record NC_066518.1, on the reverse strand, counting down.
ATTTTGGGTCGGGTGGGATGGACGTGTCAGACAGTTGCATCAGCCTTAATCATCCTCTTTCCCTTCCGTCGCTCGTCAACCTTCAAACGTCATCTTGGTGTTGTCTAAGCGTGTGCCTTGAGGCGGTGCACAGCTGAAAAATAAAACATCTTCAGTTTTGGCACCTGAACAAGAGGAAAATAAATGTAATTATATGGCTAATTGTCGGAGTTCTTTTTTTTTAATTACATTCCTGTCTGAATTTTCTGGACAGTATTCTTCCGTGACTTTGCGAAATTGTCTTTACTAATTATGAACAAGCAAAGAAGCAGGAAGTTGGGCCGGGCACTGTTGTCCTCCTTACTTGATCCTACCTCCTCCACTCTCACCACCTGTTTTTCCTTCTACCTTAACCTCCTCCACTTTCACCACCTGTTTTTCCTTATGTATAAATTAACTGAATTTAATTTGTAAAGTAACATTAAAGATGTCTCTTCTTATCGTATCCTTTCTATATTTTTTCCTTAAAAGAAATTTGGGAACAAAACGTCATTTATGAGCTGAGAAGTATCACCTTTTCTTACTCATCCTTTTAACTACATTTCGTAAGTATTCTTTGAAATACATGTCTTGAATACCTTACTTATATTCATAAAAAGAGTATTCCACTATATTAGCAGGTGGTGTGAAATAAGAACGTTTTGTTGTCATAGTGGATTCTCGATGCAGCATAAAGGATAGGATGTGAAACGTTCAGTTGGTGAAGAGCACATTGGCGCCTCAACAAAGGTAAAATAAAGGAATGTCAATATCTGTCAGTTGGGTTCTGCTCTTCACACATTATATGCAAAAACATTCAAGGAACTACGGATAAATAACAAAAAAATCACCTTGCTGTCGAGAACTGCTGTAAAATCTGTGTTGGAGTATCCCGTAATATTACATGTATTTCGTACACAGCATAACTAACAACTGCAAGGTTTAATCTGACAAAAAATGATTACATCGTTTTTGTTGATGATGCTAGAATTGGTTTCAAATAGATCCACAGATAATGCACTAATGAATACACGAGCTTTCCAATGCAATGAATAAAAGCACAGCGAAACCACTGAACGCCAGGGAAATAATCCTGCCAAATCGTACATAAAAACTGTGCATGGCATCATTTTTCACTCCTTTTAATGCATTGGGCGGCGCATGCATTGATACCAATAAAAAGTACAGGCATATTGTTTTTATTCTTTTTACCTGCGGGTAGTGCAGTCTGCTCTCGTTATTGAAATTAATTAAACATGAAATGCAGAGAGCAATGGGAAAGTTTTAAAATCGCGCATGCCCGGAAAGCTTCATTATACGATTTTAACTTTTATCGCTATTCTGTGTGTGTGTAGTCGTGGCCGGATGCAGGAAGGAGAGAAGGGCTGTGAGAGGCGCCATCACTTCATACGCTCTCATCGCTAAACACTCTAGAACTGTGGGTGTGTGGTGATCAAAACTCACGATAATAACTCCATCCTTGAACACTCAACGGCTGGGAAGCATTTTTCTTTGTGTTACAAGAGTCACCGCCTTTCGTATTGTGAATGGCTTTAGCAATTAACTTTATCATCGTAAAGAATAAAGACAATATTTTCGAGGGCAAGATGAGCCACAACAAGAGCTAAACAAGAGATACAAAATGCAGACCAATACTGTAAAATAGAAATGACTGGAAGGTTGCGAGTTGTCAGACGGAGATTTAAAACAACCTGAAGAAGTGGCTAAATAATTTTCTGAAAGTTTAATTACATCTGCCTTAGCTAAGTTGTTCTATTCATTCTTCTATCTAGACAAAACCAAAAGCACACAGATTATACATGACCGTTTGGATGGAGGTGTTGAGATTTCTCGTTCCCCCTCCGTCTCCTCTCCCTCGGCTCATCATTCCCATTCTTCCTGACAAGCTCCTGTTGACACTCCACGCCCTCACCATCGCCTGAGGAAAAAGGAAAGTTAAAATGAAAAAGAACATTAAAGCGGGTATGAGACTTCTGTTGTTCCCTTTGTGATTACATAATACTCGTGTAATATTTTTGTCACTTGCATTCATTTACTTAACTTGGCTAACCGGAAGTGTATGATGTAAACGTTGCAACAAACACAGCGTTATAGACCACTAAATAATTTACACAATATATCAGCATTGTCTAAAATGTTCTACTCCGACACAACAGCGAAACATATAAACTACATACAGAAATAGAAGCATTTCTCATTCAGTTTACAGTTAAAGGCAATAACTCTGCACATAAAGAATTCTCATACATGTACTCGCACGAAAACACACACAGAAAACAGCACAAAGCAGCCCACAACACCCCTCGCTCTCCACACACGTCCACACCTCTCACACACACTCGCCCTCCCTTCCCCCAAAGAAACTCACCCCCCAAAATAACATCACGCGCACACACTCACACTCACATATATATACACACACACACACACACACACACATACACACACATGCAAACACACAAAAATGCACAACATCCACAAGCGCTACCCCCCCTAACGCACACACAAACACACACCTGCTGGGCGGGTCAGCGGCTGAATATTCCTCAACGCGCGCGCACAAACACTGGAAGCTCAAGGCCATTAAGTTAATCCACTCTTTCTGACGGACAAATCTGGTGTTACTATGACCTTTTTTTTTGAGTTTGATAAGTGGATCAGTCGTTACTATTATCATTATTGCAAAAGCTAATGCACTGTACGAGGAGCGAGGAAAACTGAACCCGACTGATGTTGAACACAGTAAATACAATTCGAAATGCGTTAGTAATCCCTCGCTCTGATAATGCTGCTTTATTTTCTCGCTGGCTATAGATCAAACAGTAAACATATAAATTATTCACCACAGGAAACTATTTCAGATATAATAATTAATAGAAGCCAAGGTATTATTAATTCATAGTGATACTGATATTATACATTGTATCACTGTTCTTGCTACAAAATTACAAATATTACCAAAAAAAGTAATGAGCGAACTGTTACGCCAGAAACTATAATTCTGAGCATTGTCTGAATTTAATTACTGGACGCACAGTATTCTCAGTTTATTCCCGGTGAATCTGAAGTGCGCCGCGAGGACCTTCCAATACAATAATTACATATTCTGTTTCTGGAGTTTGGAAGCACTCTGGCCTCACATCAATACTTTATCCTTGAGAGTATTCTGCTCACCAGCCGTCTCAATTTGCCTGTCTGTCTCTTCTTCTATCACTGTCTGTCTGTAACTTGCATTTATCTGTCGTTTAGGATTTTGATAAGTGAAAAACTATGAACCAGTTTTTCTTCCCACTCTCCTCCCCACGGTCTGCCAAATGATGAAAATGTTATTCCTGCCTCGCACCAATTTACAGAGCCTCGGCAGGGCGGGGCGCGGTGAGCCTTCCACTAGCAAATACTTTATGAATAACACGAGACTGCGGGGCGTGTCCACCAGGTCAACGGTATAATTGTTTTGCGGGGTAAAGGATCACTTGCTAAGCCTTTCAATTATAATATTGCGTATACTGCTTTAATTTTGTCCCAGTGCTTTGAGTTGTTTCACGGTCGTGTTAGATAACTTATTAGTTCAGACAAGGGTGAGAGGGTACTTTGTTTTGTCTTCAAGATTTAAAACTATTTTTCTAAACAACAGACAATATATATTTAAAACTATTTTTCTAAACAACAGACAATATATATTTAAAACTATTTTTCTAAACAACAGACAATATATATTTAAAACTATTTTTCTAAACAACAGACAATATAATACAACTCATTAAAATCATTATCGCAGAAGCATGAAAACATTATTCTCTTCAATCACCACGAACTGATGAAAGAAGACAACATTCCAAAACTTAACACTTAAGCACAACTTGAAACTTTTCTTTCTGAACTTTTCTTCCACAGTAAAAGGAAAAACCTTCTATTCTCAAAACTTTAGTGTCGAAGGCAGCAGCAGCGCCACGCACAGACAGCCGGGGCTCTTCCTAATCCTCATGTTCCCCAAAAGTTTTACGCATTAATGAATATAAAGGAGACTATCAATGCTATTCATGGCACGTTTTCTTTAATTTCCAATAAAGTCTTCCTCCATCTTCATAAAGCGAGAAAAAAATGGGAGACGGAATTTTCTTTCGTTTTACATATACGAAAACAATACAATGAACGCAAACCATTCAGGATGTAACTTCACTACCCAGACAACAACAACAACAACCGCCAAGCCGACTCGGATAAACTTGTTATAATGTCTGTGGTGCTCGCGTCCAGCTGGAGTGAATCGTCCCTGCCAAACATCTGAGCGAGAGGCGAGCGCGGCCGTCATCCAGATGTTAATGGCACTAACTGACGCTTCTGGCAGCCTCTTCACACGCGGCTCAAAGTGATGGAAACAACGAAGCGATATTTCCAACTCCGCTGACGTGAATGTTGAAAAGAAACGGCTCGAAATGAGAGCGGCCTCCTCACTAACACGATTAAAGGAACGGAGACAAATAAGACGTCTTTTTATATAAACTGTTCACACCTTTCCCCCCTTTAGCTGACGACGTGTGAACGGGTCTTGAGGAGAGAGAATAAAACTGATGAGACTGAAATGGGAGCAATCTCAACACACACACACACACACACACACACACACACACACACACACACACACACACACACACACACACACACACACACACACACACACACACACACACACACACACACACACACACACACACAACTGCACAAGAGTAATGGTGACGAGTTTTTCTTTTATGTAAACACTCCGTTCGCAGTCGACGTAAATTGGTTTTATACTTCGTTGGTGAAAATCTTGACGACGCATAAGTGAGCTTGAAGCGGCGCGGGTAAAACTAATGATATGCTAAAACTGGAGCGTTCCCATCACACGCGTGGATGGCGGCGCCGGTAACATGCGAATGGACTTATCTTGACACACCCCGACACACACACAGTTTTTCCTTGGGTGAGGTAAATGTGTGTCGAGGTGCAGCAGCGGTAAAACTAAAACGATTAAAAAGACAGTCTTCTGATAAAACACAGACGATTTTTATATATTACCTGTCGGCTTAAATAGATCTCCAGCTGCGGTAAGTTTAAGTATGGATAGTAATAAACATGAGATAACTTTAACCTCATCTCGACCGTTATACGAAAGTCATCTAAAAGCAAACAGACCAGGACGATTTTTTTGCATCATTTCAGCCGGCGTAAATAAATCTCCAACTGCGGTAATATTACAAGACTATAATAACAAACATGAAGATACGATTTTACCTCATCTCGACCGGTATAAATGGCAGACTTCTAACAACAAACATGGCAAGACGATTTTTACCTGCCAAAATATCTGAGCGAGAGACGAGCGCGGCCGTCATCCGGGTGTTAATGGAACGAACTGACTACGATAATTTTACGACTAAAATAATTATTAAAATGTAAGACAGGTAAAACAAGCACGAGTATTTTTCCGACGATTTCTTCCTCTTTTTGCCAGGCGTATATGAATCTCAAACTGATAATACAAAAAAAAAAAGTAGTTATCGAAATGAGATCCCCTTAATACAAACACGCTTGGGGCTGACGGTAACAACAAACACGGGTATTTCTCCACTAATGCGTCTCGAGGCATTCACAAGTAGGGCGGCCCGTTTTGTTTTGAGGCTGCAACTTGCCAGACCCACTCAGGTAACCGGGTCAGCAGGTAAATGAGTGCGGAAGAAAAGTTTTGGGTTCCCGCGGCTTGAATATTAAACAGGCGAGATAAACAACACGGAAAAAGGAGATGAGACTGGCGATGGCTTACCTGTTGATGTTGTAAGATGGTGGTGAGGGTTGTGAGGGTGGTAAACGAGGTGAGGCTGGCGATGTTGATGTTGTAAGGTGATGTTGAGGGTGGTGGGGTGGTAAAGGAGGGTATGGATGTGAGGGGTAAGCGTTAATGTCGGTCACCGTTGCTAGATTATCGTACTCAAGAGCTTCGTATTTACCGGTTTCTGAGCCATAACTATTGCCAAAAAAACACCAATAACTAGCCATTTTAACGGTAACTATATATAAAGGCAGTTATCTTGATCGAGGAGGCAGTTTTTGGGTCGGAAATCGGCAAACATAGGAGGCTGCGTACGACAATCTGGCAACGTTGGACTGTCGGTAGTTCGAGAGGAGGAAGGAGTGGCGGAAGGGAATGATCTGATTACGAACGTTTACTCTTGGTGGTGGTGGTGGTGGTGGTGGTATGGCAGCGATAACGAAGGGGATGGTTGAGACTATGCTGAACGTGTAGTGCAATATAGACTGTGGTATTAGAGGATGGGAGGAGGGAAGAAGAGGGGATGGAAGGGATAGATTGGGGGTATTCGTTTCTGTTGTTGTTTTTGTGTTTGGTGGAAGAAAGGAAGGTAAGTGACTGAGTGGGTGCATATAGAGGATAAAAAAAAGTCGATGCGTTATTGATGTTGTTGTTACTGATGTTGCTACTTCTACTGCTGATGGTACTGCTGTTTATCTTTTTTTTTTTGAGAGAGAGAGAGAGAGAGAGAGAGAGAGAGAGAGAGAGAGAGAGAGAGAGAGAGAGAGAGAGAGAGAGAGAGAGAATGAGAGCGAGCGAACAAGAGAGAATCAGACGGCCGAGATTAAGAGATAGACCGGCCGACCCCATCCCTAAAGGCCGACAACTCAATAACACTAACTCTCCCGGAGAACAAAGGGACGCAGCGAGCAATAATCAGGAGTGGGACCATGCGCGTGTCACACAAACTAAGCAGAAAAGCCCTAAATCGCGATACCAAATGAATATTACTCGAGTGACTTGCTTGCGGGGAAATTATTAGCTGCGGTGAAAAGGAACAGAAAGGGGGGAGTGGCTGAAGTGCAGGAGGGGAGAGGTGGGTGGGGTTGGGAGTTGAGAGGAGTGCGGTGGGGGATTAAGACAGTTGGGGGTACCTCATTTGCATTTTCTCTCGCTTTAGACAACATTACGAGCTTGTGCTGAAGGAATTAGCGTTTTCTTTATAGACTAAGAGTGCTTGTGTTCCTTTTTGCTGCCCTGATGGACGCGCTTAACTCCTCCCTCTTCAACCCCTCCTCCTCCTCCTCCTCCTCCTCCTCTCACTTCCCGCCCTCCCGTCCCGGCCCGCTGCCCCTCCGCTGAACCAGGTCACCCTCTGCACCGTTTCTGTGTCACACGCGTCACTGTCTGGCCATCTGGGCCTTACAAAGGGAACTTGGACGTCTCTATCACATCTCTGTCCGCCCTCTTCTCATGATCCCCTTCTCCCTTGCCGCTTTCTCCTCCTATTCTCTTCTTTCTCTTCCTTCTCTTCCCTTACTTCCACTTCTACCTCCTATCCCCCTTCCCTCCCTTCACTCCCATGTAAGTCTCTATCACATCTCTGCCTCCCTTCTATTCCCCTTGCCTTCTCCTGTACTAGATTCTATTTCTCTTATCCCTTCACCTCTATTCCCTCTGCTCTCCTTTGCATTTCCCTTCTCACCATATTGCTCTCTCCTGCCCCTCTCGGCCTTCCTTCCTTTCCCTCTCACCCCTTTGTCTTATCACTCACTCTAGCGACCTTAGCTTACTCATCACTCCACATTCCGCCTGTTATCTCACTCTTGCATGCTCCTCTCTTCCTTTCCTTCTGCTTTTCCTACACTATTGATGTCTGTTGCTCTGGCGGTTTTCCCGATAAACATATTTCCCTTTATAATGACACCATATTGCATCCCTGTCACAACTGTACTTCCCACCCCTTCTTCCCGTCCATATTCCCTTGTTACATCATCGGTTCCTATCGTTTGTTTTTCTTGCTTATTCTCGATTCAGTTCACATTTTCATTCTACGATTCTTACTTGTATCTATTAATGTTTTCCTCCCCCTCCTTTTCTTCCTCTTACTCTTCTTCCTTCTCCTCCTCGGCACGTAGAGGTGGTGGGGTAGTAAGCTGGTGATAAGCTCCTGCCCAACAGATTCGTCTTGCTTAGTGACCGCCCTTCGCCCTCGCTGTCAAGTACTCCGCGTGTCTGTTTTTGGCCGACACTCGATCTGCCTTCAAGCCGCGCTCTGAGCCTTGCGATGATGCCTCATTTAGTGCACGCTCAGACGGACACACATATAGAGGCCAATATGAACATAGAGAGATTCTAGCACTACCACCACTATTGCAACTGCTAGTACTACTAGCGTGATGGACGACGTACCACTCGGATTTCGTCCGCGTGTGTTAAAAAACCACCCACATGCTGTCCTCACCCACCGGTGGCTTAAACTACCCACATGCTGTCCTGAAGACCACCGCATGAGCATGCAAGATGGCGCCCACTATAAACACTCGCCCTGCGCCAGAACGGCTGGGCAAAAAAAAAAAACTACTACTACCACTACTACTACTACCACCACTACGACTACCACCACCACTAATGTTTACTATACTGCTACTACTATTACTCCTTCTACTACTACTATTACTACTACTACGACTACCACGACCACTAATCTTTACTACTTCTACTGCTATTACTCCTACTACTACTACTACTACTACTACTACTACTACATTTTCCATTACCAACGACAGCTACGGACACATTTAAACTTGAATCTAAACACAAAATTATCTCATCATGTCTCTTGTGGCTGGTGAGGAAAATAAGACGTCAAAGTAACTCTAGAATCAGACCTTGAGGAGAAGGAAAGCTAATTCGGTCCACCGTGAACACAAACACACGTGATACTTTTCCCCCCTCACTGCAAAGCGGGTCACCACACCGCCCATCCATCTCCCTGACCCGCCGCTGAGTCACCCCGCGCTCACGTTCACGCGCTCCCCACAACCTTCAGGACGTCAGCGATGCGAGGCGGGGAGGTGTGTGTGTGGGGGAGGTGTGTGTGTGTGTGTGTCAAGTGGTAGAATAGTGATCAGGCCATGGTGAATTACACACACACACACACACACACACACACACACACACACACACACACACACGCACGCACGCACGCACAAGTGAATCCTCATGAGTTTTCTGCTGAATCTTTTACGGAAGCTTATTCTCTCGCAGGAAGGGAACGGTTCACTGCGTTTCCTATTTTCTGTCTGACGTTTCCTCAATTTAAGTCAGCGGCGACAAACTCTTATGACCTGGAAATTTCTCATTGCCAGGAAACACGAGCATGACATTATCGGACAACGCCGGCACAGAAATTTTCGTCATATGTTCAATTATTGTTTCGCTTTACTATTTCACATGTTGCAAGTTTAGTATAATTACATTTTTACATATCCATCATAAAATTTCCATACTACTCTCCGTACGGTCTCCCATTACCTTGCTAGTCGCCACACCTCCCCACAGGGACGCGCCTACAGCAACACTCCTCACTCCTCACTGTGTTCCAAGCTCTCTCCACACTCAGGCTGCCTCGTAACACTCTGCAACCAAACAAAGGGAAAGAGTAAGCAATGTCAAACACACTTAATCACGTGCAACAGTCCCCAACTCAGGAGGTCGCAGCAATAGTCAGAGTTCGTGGATATAACCGGGAAGTTCCATTTTAACGAGTATTATGTTGACTCAGCGAAGGGGTGACACAGTGGGTCTACGATAGGCCTTTGTACTAGGAATGCCGGAGAGAGACGTAATACTGATGATGATAATGATGGTGATTATAAATGATGATGATGATGATAGCTGTTTGATGAAGAGAGAAGAAAAGAAGAAAGAAAAAGAAGAAGAACAAGAAGAACAAGAACAAGAAGAAGAACAAGAAGAAGATTAAAAGAAACCATTAAATTTGCTAAGATTGAAAAACTTTTTACACCCCAGTCTCATCTATTTAATTAATGGATGTTCTTTCTGAAGTTTGTCGGTGCTCGTCGGTACCTTGAATAATTTTGGGGTAGGGGGTAGTAGTAGTAGTAGTAGTAGTAGTAGTAGTAGTAGTAGTAGTAGTAGTAGTAGTAGTAGTAATAGCAGTAGTAGTAGTAGTCATAGAAATAGAAGCGAAATATTAATAAAGAATTCTCACGAGTCCATTTCTTTTCCTTAACTCAAAACATAAAGCTTCGCCTCACTGTTTATTTGTCCTCATTTGTCTCACTGAATACTAAGTTTAGCGCAACAAAATATTCTTCGCTTGCTAAAAAATGCTCCTAAATACTCTTCAGGGGCTTCTTGCGGTGACAGATGCGCTTAACTGCTCTTTATGTGTGAATGAATGCCCTTACAACAGTTCCTAAGTGCGGACAAATACTCTTAGATGCTCCTCTCCACGCGCTGACAAGCAGATAAACAACTTGAAGGTGACGGGAATGTGTCAGGGGAGCCGTCACACACACACACACACACACACACACACACACACACACACACACACACACACAGTCAAACATGCACACACAGTCAAACACGAGGGACAAAACAGTCGAGAGAGTTTGTCTGTTGAATATTCACTTACGTCAGGGAGATCAAAAGCTGTGCTGTGTGTGTGTGTGTGTGTGTGTGTGTGTGTGTGTGTGTGTGTGTGTGTGTGTGTGTGTGTGTGTGTGTGTGTGTGTTCCCCCTCCTCGAGGTGTGAAAGTGTCACGAGAGCGGTCAGGATTTATTTGTTCATTGTTTTCTCTGTCTTTATTTTTCATTTGTTTGTGGTTCTCTCTCTCTCTCTCTCTCTCTCTCTCTCTCTCTCTCTCTCTCTCTCTCTCTCTCTCTCTCTCTCTCTCTCTCTCTCTCACACACACACACACACACACACACACACACACACACACACTACGCATTTTCCGAGACTCAGTCAATGGCAAGACAGCGAAAAGGGAAAAAAAGAGGAAAGGGGAGAAACAATAATACCGAGAGCCAGGAAGATAAGAGAGAACGGGATGGTGGGAGGGAGGGAGGGAAGGGGAGGGATGAAGGGGGAGTGATACACGAGAAAATATTGTGCGGATAAGAAGGAGTAATGGGAAAAGTGAGGAGGGTGTCAGTACAGTTATTCATCCACCAGAAAGTTGTCATACCTTCTCCATCAGTGTCAGAGAGAGAGAGAGAGAGAGAGAGAGAGAGAGAGAGAGAGAGAGAGAGAGACTGACTTTTATCCCATCTTCAATTACCGTTTCTTTCTTTACATGTATAATATTTACGGTCCAAAACACACAGCCAAAAGGATCAAGGGATATCCCAGTGAGACAAGAAGCCATAAATATTTAAAGGAAATTAACTCTACGGGACGAGGCGGCGTAGAAAAACTCGCCTACGCCTATGGTTATGCAAGTGATTTTTCCTCTTCACCGCCCGTAAAAAAAAAAATGGGAAGCTAACTTGTAGAGGCAGTTTCCGTATAGCTAACTACACCACAGGCTCAAGGGGCAACGCTGTGGAAATTAAGAACGGGCCACGGGCAGCTACAGTCCTACTCTTCTTAAAACAGCAAAGTCTCCCCAAATTGGTTACTTTTTCTCTTCTTAAAACAGCAAAGTCTCCCAAAATTGATTACTTTTTTTCTCTCCTTAAAACAGCAAAGTCTCCCCAATTGGTTACCTATTTTCTCTTCTTAAAACAGCAAAGTCTCCCAAATTGGTTACATCTTTTCTCATCTTAAAACAGCAAAGTCTCCCCAAATTGGTTACTTTTTTCTCTCCTTAAAACAGCAAAGTCTCCCCAAATTGGTTACTTTTTTTCTCTTCTTAAAACAGCAAGTCTCCCAAAACTGATTACTTTTTTTCTCTTCTTAAAACAGCAAAGTCTTCCAAATTAGTTACTTTTTTCTCTTCTTAAAACAGCAAAGTCTCCCAAATTGGTTACTTTTTTCTCTTCTTAAAACAGCAAAGTCTCCCCAAATTGATTACTTTTTTTCTCTTTTTAAAACAGCAAAGTCTCCCCAAATTGGTTACTTTTTTTCTCTTCTTAAAACAGCAAAGTCTCCCAAATTGGTTACTTTTTTCTCTTCTTAAAACAGCAAAGTCTCCCAAATTGGTTACTTTTTTCTCATCTTAAAACAGCAAAGTCTCCCCAAATTGATTACTTTTTTTCTCTTTTTAAAACAGCAAAGTCTCCCCAAATTGGTTACTTTTTTTCTCTTCTTAAAACAGCAAAGTCTCCCCAAATTGGTTACTTTTTCTCTTCTTAAGTTAAAACAGCAAAGTCTCCCCAAATGGTTACTTTTTTTCTCAAAGTCACACGATCTCCATTCTAAGCTGTTTCATATTTCACCAAGAGACACTCATCCAAGAATCGAACACGTGATCATTATACAGCCAAATCAAAGTTCGTACCACTGTGCCATCCATCCCCCACATCCTATTCCTGCTACTCCTTTAGTCAGTCTTTCGCTAGATATACGTTACGCTCCTAGAGAGACGACTAAAAATGGTTCTCCTTAATACTCGTTTCATACAATTCCCGGGTTGGAGCGGCCTGACGCTTTTCGCTCTCACAACAGATACTTTCAAAGGTCAAAAAACTAGATTATTCGGGTTCTCCATGCGTGTTTTTTTTCGTTCATGGCGCAGAAGCCTCGTCACACTATCACTAGGCTCATAAAACTCTCCATGGAAATACCGACAACCTCCACGAAAGCCTTGTCAAGTGTGTGTTAAGTCCCGCTCGCTCCGTCTCCTGTCTCTCATTCCTGTGTTGCCTCGGTCTCCTTCGCTCCTTTCATCTGTGCGTGAGTGTGTTGTTGCCCTCAGAGCGCTTCACAATTTCAAGGGTTTTGGCAGCCTTTGATCTGATCAGCTCAATACCAAACGAATACCACCGCCGCCTCCTTCTACTCCTCTTCCTCTTCCTTCCTTGTTCCTTCCTCTTCCTCTCTTTTTTTTTCCGTCCCTTTACAACTACGTGCACCTTCTTCTGTTTCATGCTTTCTGGAGTATGATTTTGGGTAGTTATTATCTTTCATGCGACCAAATTGTGTCCCTCATCGCGGCATTCGTCACGCAGCATGACACACACAGCACGACAGTGACAACACGACAGACACGATGAAAATTACAATACCACCGTCGCGTCGCCCCAGCCCGGAATGACCCTGAAGGCCTGCGGTGATCTGCGGGGTGCGTTCTAATCAGGGTGGAGTGTGTCTGGGGCCGCGTGGGACGAGCAGGCGGAAGAAAATAAATGGTTGAAGCGACGAGACGCGCTGGAATTGTAGGAAGGCGAGAAACAAAGACACAGACACATAAGGCAATGACAGGGGAATAACGGAGGTAATGGTTCAACGTTGCCTGGGAAATGGAGAATCGAAGACAGAGAAGAATGAAGAAACACTGGATGAAACGCAAAAGATCAAACGAGGCAATATAGCAATGCTGAAAGTGCAGTGGAGTACGAACGTGTGTGTGTATGTAGCAACGCCATGCACGAGGGTTGAGGAAATAGAAGGAAGTGTGGACTAGACGTTACATCCCAAAGAAAAAGAAATAGTGAAGGAAGGAATTGCGCAAAAACGAGAGGGGAAAATGAGGAGAGGTGAGTGTGTTGAAGGTCAGGAAGGAAAACAGGAAAGATACATTTGGCAGAGACGAAGAAAAACACGAAATGGTTCATTGCTCGGTGCTGGGAGGCGAGAAAGGAAAGAGGCGACGGAGGAGGAGCCATTGGTGCTGATGTAACAGGGATGACGGGAAGGAAAATGCACGGGTAAGGGGACTATTTTCTCGCGACTTTCTTTTTTTACAGCAAAGGAGACAGCTCAAGGGCACAAAAAAAGAAACAATAAAAAAAAGCCCGCTACTCGCTGCTCCCACAAAGAATCCAAAGAGGAACACTAAACAAAATATTAACAAAAAATAGCAAAAATTCAAACACTGAGCCAAACACGGAAGACAAACCTAAGCATATATGTGAAGGACTTAATACGCATATGTAGAACTAAAGAAATTGATGATGCAGTGTTTATTTACTACATTTCTCTGCGGGAAAGTGAAAAATGTCTTAGTTGATACAAACATATAAAGAAAGGAGGTTACTATGTTTTAAGCTCCACCTCACATAACTATCAAACGAAAAGACAATATTATCAAACACGGTGAAGTATTCTGAGGGTGGAAAGAAGGGCGATCTCTTAGAAAATAATAGAGATGGACTGAAGTATATGAACGGCTGGCATAAAATGAAAAAGAGATGTGACTAAAAAAACAGCATCAACAATAAACACAGCAATACGAGAAAATAAGTACAGGAAAAACATTAACAACAGCGATCACAGCGAAACGAGAAGAAGAAGAGAAGGAGATTAGTAATTACGATGACAACGACGGGAGAAGCTGAGACGATATGAGCTCAGCGAGACTTTCATAAACTTTCGAGCCGAGGTGCGCACAAGGCAGGCGGAATGCGTTACGCTCTAACTCCGTGTTGACTTCTCTCTGGCCCGGTCGTAACTGTCCTAATCTTGTTATTCCAAAGTTAAGCTTGATGAGACGCCGCGATGCTAGTTTAAGCCAGCCAGTCTTTATACCAGAGCTGGGCACTTCCGTACCTCTGTCAAAGTTTTCAAAGTGTGGAAGTAACAGGGAACGGCGGCATTTTAGTCCGTAAGTCCGCACCTGAGGTTTTTCAAGGATAAAAAAATGAAAACGACAAACAGTCCGAGTAATACTTCCGGTCGTTCCTCTTTGAATGATATTAACCGGAATTTTCTGTGTTGCATGTACTGAGGTATGATAATAAAATGACAATAATGATAACAAAATAATGGTAATAATAATAATAATAATGATAATAATAATGCTGCAGTATTGCCTTGTATTTCTTTTTTTAAGGTACGGACTAGATTTTGGTACCGGAGGTGTGAGGCAGGGTACGTACCGAGGAAAATTTTTTTTTTTTAGAAGTACAGGTACGGACTATATGTGTTTCGAGGTGCGGAGGAGCGGTACCGGACTACCCGATATCCAGTAACGCGCCCAGCTCTGCTTTATACTCTTATTCATTCAGTTAATAACACAAAAAATAATGTTCGGTTTTGCGGAGAATTGAGTCAAGTTCGCGAAAATCTGAAATGTTAGACAATGCACAAACCCAACAATCTCAATCTCTCCCTTTCCCTCTTCTTTTCTCTCTCTCTCTCTCTCTCTCTCTTTTCCCCCCCCCCCTCCTACTCCGCCAGCCACTTCAATTTTCTAAACTCTTTACAACTTTCTGCGTAGCGCGTAAACAACATTAATCAGGGCTTGAATGAAGCTAAAGTCATCGCCCTTTCAGACCTAGTTAAACTTACATCGTCGCCTCATCAAGCATTATCTCAGGGGAACACCATAATCCAGGGTAAAAGTCCTGATTAACCTGAACAAAACAATAAGAAAAGTTCAAATTCTCTCACCGCAGGCACCAAAATAAGGGAACTAAGCTCATACTTCGGTCTTTCAATCTGCTTTGTATACTCAATTTAACCCGTTAGCTAGTCAGGCCTTAATCAGCCCAAGCTAGCCCAACAGTAACTTTCCATCCCCCTCTCTCATCAGCGTCTAGTCAACATCTGCCTTTCTTCATCGTGTTTGGTTCTATCTCACCATTATCTAATCAACAACTCCTTTCGTCAACGTTTTTGTTTCTCTCTCTCTCTCTCTCTCGTCGCCTGAACGCCATCAAATCTTCAAATCACTAACAGATGTAAGCCGATGAATCCTTCCACTTTTTTCACCACCTCCGGCTGTCCCTTTCGCCTTTCGTCCCATCAGCCGCTCCATCGACCGCCATCCATTCCCCTACAACCCTCTAATCCCCTCGTCATTTTTGCCTTATAAACACTGACCTATATTCAACTAACTTTCCTGTCCTCCAACCTGCTCACGTCCTTCCCTTCGGCCGCCCACCACATCACCGAGCCTGAAACTCCTCTACAGACCTTCAAAATCACAGCTCTTGCATTTCCTCATCACGACCCTCGCAGCCTAACAAACTCCTACACTACTCAGGTTAACTTCTACCGGCCACTAAATCCCTCGACCATCACCCCTCTTGCCATCAGCCTGCCTACCGCAACCCTGACATCCTAAACCAACTTCCATCCAATTCACGTTTAACTTCGCCCTCCTGCTAACTACACCACCTGTCAATGTTGTCTTAGGGCGGCTTGCCTCCCCAATGCTGAGGACTTGCCGCGTGTTTTCTCTCAAAGCAGCAGCCTCGTATCGCCGCGGGTTGTGTCAGTGTCGCGCGTGAGTCACATCGAGGGATAGGAAATAATGAGGCTTCGAGGGGAGGAGGGAAAAGGACGGGAACAGGACAGATGTGACAGGCACGACAATGATCAAAGGGCTTTTATCTGTTGTGCTGATAAACAAGAAAAGATAATTCCTTTGATGGTACATACATGAAATACGGTTGAAATAATAATAATAATAATAATAATAATAATAATAATAATAATAATAATAATAATAATAATAATAATAATAATAATAACAACAACAATTAGAAGAAGAAGAAGAAGGACGAAAAAGAAGAAAAGATAAAGAAGAAGAAGTAGACGAAGAAGAAGAAGAAGAAAAAGACGCAGAAGAATCAAAACAAAAACAAAAATAACAATGCCAATTATAATAAACTAAAAATATACATCACAAAACTATTACTTCAGAGAATATAACTGCTACCGACATTAATAACGTCCAAAATGAAACACAAAAAAATCTCGTATTAAATTTTCAAGCCTCATCTATAATAAGCTTTTAGCCTCACCACTACGCAGGAATGGGGTTGAATAAATTAGTGCAACAGTGTGTTCAGTAATTATTAAAAGGTTTCCCGCCATTCCTCACCTTCCTTTCCCTTCCTTTCCCGGCTCCAAGCTGTTTCACTCACCGCTATCCACTTATTAATCCTCCCTTCCGCTCCGCTGTTCCCATTATTAATCCCACCCTTCTGCTGCCCACACATTCGCTTATTATTCCAAGATTCATGTGTTTCCTTATTATTAGATTATTTCCTTATTTTCCTTTCCCTTCGCTATTCTGCTCAGACGTTCGCTTACTATTTCACGATTCATATTTTTCCTCATTATTTTGCTTTTCCTTTGCTATGCTGTTAATTTCCTCTTTCACAGACCGTTCATTTTTCTTATCTACAAAGATATGCTCACCTTCAATCTCCCTTCTCTACCTGCTTCACCTCTATCTTACATCTGCCTCTTCAATCCCAACTATAAACATTACCTATACATACTCACCTGTACGTCTTTCCTCTCCTGTCTACCTCAACTATGACTCGCTTCAGCTTAATCACATTTCAATACATGCCCCAAGGTACTCCAGCGAATCCTACCAACAATGTTTGAGCCTCAACCTCCTCCAGGAATGTAAACAGAACTATCTCCCCTTTCTATTCCACCTCATTCCTTTTATATCTACTCCCATGAAAGCATCACTCCACATTCTTCACAAGTATCATCCCCTTCCATTTCACAGCACTCCAATATCTACTCCCATAAAAGCCTCACTCCACCTTCCTCCCATTCTTCAATCAAGTGTTAATAGTAGTTGATTCCCGCCCATATACAAACATTTACTGACTCCCGTGCATACAGAGACATTACAAAGATTCACTCCCACTCAGCATAGAATTCCCAATCGTTCCCAGTTATCCACAGCAACATTTTCTCCCTCTTTCAGTTATTCCAGTCATCTATTCCCACCGACGTCCAGCTATTCCAACAAACCATTCCCAGTCAAGAAACAACCCATTTACACCCAGTCACACCCACTCCAGACCATTCCCAGTTATCCACACCAACACTTTCTCCCTCTATCAGTCATTCCAGTCATCTATTCCCACCGACGTCCAGCTATTCCAACAAACCATCCCCAGTCAACAAACAACCCATTTAGACCCAGTCACACCCACTCCAGGAGACCATTCCCAGCATTCCCAGGCATTCCGTCGACCCATCCGTGCAAAGCTACCCTGGAGACGAGCCTCACTAAATCCCAGGCACACAAACGCAGACCCAACCCACTCAATCTTCAGTACTCCCGAGGGCCGCCCCCGCCCACTGCCGGCTACCGCAGAGCTCCATTAGGGCAGACTCGCGGCGCCTTAGATCAGTGTCATCAAGAGAAACGAGGCGGTGCTTTGGAAAGGGTCACGCGAGAGCCTTGTTGGGGGGAGAGGAAGAGAGAGGGGAAGTGAGAGGAGGAAGAGAGAGGGGGGAAGGAAAGACAGGCACGGAGATAAGGAGAATAATGGAGTAACAATGATAGAGAATGACACAGCCTCCCCTCCACACGCTCAAGTTCTCCCACCCTCTCTGCACTTATCGTCACAAAGTATGAAGCTACAAAAACACTTCATTAATAGGCTCAGGACACGGGAGGGAGACGAGGAGGAAATAATAGGGAGTGAGGTGGGCAGAATAGGAAGTAGGAGAGGGAAAAGATTGAAATACGGAACGATGGATATACAAGAGGGAGGGAAGGAGACGGCTCAAGACTAGGGATGGGCAAGTACCGTTAATTTGAGTACCGGTAGTACCGGTACCGAAAACTCAGGTACCGTTAGTACCGGTACCGGTACCGGTACCCGAAGGTGTTTTTTTTTTTCTTAATGACTTCTGATGAAATTCCCAAATAAATTTCCTGTAAAGAAAACTCTCTCTCTCTCTCTCTCTCTCTCTCTCTCTCTCTGAATGAAGTGAATATTTATTTTTTCGATAAAAAAATAGCATGTATAGTTATTATGGATGTACTCGATCATAGTCTAATAACAATATTTATTAGCAACCTAAAAAAAAAATCGGACATGAAGAATTATCAATAAATCCAATAAATAAATCCGAGCAACTGGTACCGGTACCGAGCAATCTGGTACCGGTACCGTACCGTTTAGCTGGTACCTGCCCACCCCTACTCAGGACACGAAAGGGAGAGGAAGAAGAGAGGAGACAGAGGTGGACAAGAAATAAGAGAGGAGGTAAGGAATAGGGGAAGTAAGAGAAGGAAAAAGACTGAAATATGGAGAAATGGAGACATAAGAGGGAAGGAAGGAGGGAGAGATTGAGACGGGAGGGAACAGGAGAGGCAGGAGGGTGGGCAACATGGATCGGGAACACATATATCTAAGCCTCACATCCTATCCTTCCTATTCCTTCATTACCCCGAACACCTCTCCCTGCAGCCTCCTATACCCCACCGAGAGACATAACCGCATCCTTAGCTACACTATAATGACATACTCACCCTCGTAGACGCCTCGAGGTATCAGTAATTGCGATGAGAACAGGAGACCCCCAACACACACAGCCGCCCCGTCCCGCCATCTTGGTTGAGCTGAACTTGACCGTGGGACTCATTCGGTTCGGCCACGTGCTTCGAATCCCTCCTTCCGCCCCAACGAAGCTCTGGAAATGTATCGGAATTGCAATAACCATCGATTTGGAAGCCGTAAAGATGGGAGTTAATGTGGTGTATAAGAGGGGATTATGGGTGTGTAGACGAGGAAGGGGAGAGAGAGAGAAAAAGCTCTAACGTTTGACATGGAGGAGTTGAGAAATATGGGAGGTCGTGGAAGGGAAGGAAACCGAACGATGTATTGGTTTTGGGTCCATAAATACCTGTTATGTTATCGACTTTGCTTCATTACCCCCCAAAAAAAACACTCGCTGTATATTTCAGGGTAAAGAGAGAGAGAGAGAGAGAGAGAGAGAGAGAGAGAGAGAGAGAGAGAGAGAGAGAGTCTGGTCTTTATATTCAGCTACAAAGAACAATAAAAAGTACAACAGAATGAGAAGGTTCAGTAGCTACGTTGTAAGTGGACTAATTTATGTGTGTGTGTGTGTGTGTGTGTGTGTGTGTGTGTGTGTGTGTGTGTGTGTGTGTGTGTGTGTGTGTGTCCATGCACCTCACTATACACATTTCACTGATCGCATATCGGTATTAAAAAATGGAATCGAAAAAGCAAAAAAAAATATATATATAGGTGGTGGTGTAAAGAATGGCACAGGAGGAGCAAAAACAAACAAAAAAAAGAAAATGAAAGGTGGTGGTCAAAATGGCATAGGTAGAGGAGAAGAAGGAAAAGAAAAGAAAAAAGAAAGAAAACATGAGCAGCCGATTGTGTTAAGGTGACGCGTGCCCCTGTTCTGTTTCTGGGCCACACGTGCACGACTTACCCGGGTGATGATGACTCAGTGGCCGGGCGAGATGACCAGCAGGTGATGCGTGGGAATACCTGACCGACAAAGGGTGGTGGTGGTGGTGGTGGCGATGATGCTGGTGGTGCTCGTGGTGGTAATGAATTGATGGTGTTTCTGGAGCAGAGGAAAAGGAGAGGGAGCGAGGGTGTAAGAGTAGCGGGCTTTTTTTTTTATTGTTGTTTCCTTTTATTGTGCCCTTGTGCTGTCTCCTTAGTTGTAAAAAAAAAAGGGGGTGGGTCTAGACGATCATGATTAGGTGGTACGGGAGAGGGGTGAGTGATGATGATGTTAGTGATGGTGCTTTTGGAGTAGAGAAAAGGGAAGGGATTTTGGGATTGGGGAGAGTAGAAACAATCATTATAAAGGAGGGGGGGAGGGGGGGGCAGCGTTCCCAGATTGCCTTACTCAGTCTCTTCTTTATACCGACTTCCGATCCAATAACTATCTCCTGCACCCAAATAACGAGACTCATTTAAAGTTATCATTACAATCGTTAATTTTTGATGTCTTTTGGGGATCGTCAAGTGTCAAAAGTTAGTGAACACAATGCTCTAAGTACAGCAATCTGGCAATGGTGGGGAGGGGGGGAGAAGGGTCAGTGGTGGTATTGGTGGGGATGAAAGGGTTTGGTAAAGGGAGGGGGGGGATATGGGTGTGTATGTAGAATGAGAACACACACACACACACACACACACACACACACACACACACACACACGAACAGCTGTAGACAATAATGATAAACCTACTTTCCTAAAATATTCGTTCTGTTTGCGTCACGTGTTTATACCTTACTGCCTTACCTCAGTGTTA
The DNA here is from genome assembly GCF_024679095.1 of Eriocheir sinensis. Classification (NCBI taxonomy): domain Eukaryota; kingdom Metazoa; phylum Arthropoda; class Malacostraca; order Decapoda; family Varunidae; genus Eriocheir; species Eriocheir sinensis. Next base: position 1,817,718 of record NC_066518.1, on the reverse strand, counting down.
TGCCTCACTATTGCTTGGCCATCGACTACTCCCCGTGTCTCCATATATGCTTCGATAACAGTGGAAAGCTTAGTTCTGCTCCGTTTTCTATACCACATTGAACTCTATTTTGGCCACTCTTTTTTGTTTACTTTTCTAGGAGCAGCGTTTGGCAGGCTTTTTAATTTTTTTATTTGTCCCTGAGATGTTTTCTTTACGGTAAAATAAAAAAAACATTACCAAGAAAACAGGTTATTTGCTATACACGGCTTTCAGAAGCGAGGTGAATTGTATCCATGTAACCTCGTATCTCCATCACAGTTCAGAAATACACCAGTAAAGCGATTAAGTGTCATCCCTTTTCCTGGTATACCACATAACGCTATCCCCTGCGCTGAAAACATGAGAGGAACGAGGTGAATTGTATCCGTGTAACCTCGTATCTCCATCACAGTTCAGAAATACACCAGTAAAGCGATTAAGTGTCATCCCTTTTCCTGGTATACCACATAACGCTATCCCCAGCGCTGAAAACATGAGAGAGAGGCTTTGCTACCGTTTAACATTGTATAATACGCGTTGAGGCGATTACCTAGAAGTCTCCGATAATGCGATCACCCATGCCAATCCTTTTCCCGGTAGCTCACATCGCTATGCTCAGTTCGACCACAACACCTTAGTAACTGTGTTTGCCAGCAGGAGGTTCAGAGGAATAATATTTTAAGACAGTTCGGAGAATAAAGAGTCTTCGTGGTAACCGTCATTTGTCTGTCACTCATCTGTCACCTGGTGGTCGGTAAGTTTTTTTCTCTATCTCAATTATCTTTATCTATCTATCTACTTATCTATCTATCTATCTATCTATCTTATACCACAACACTTAAGCTTCACTGAGGAGATAAATCGTAGTCGGAAGGAACGAATCTAAACAGAGCTGATCTATTCGAGAGCTTGAACCATGAAAAGCGAATTTGCAGGAAACACGAAGACGCTCTAGCTGAAACACTGCAGCTGTAAGAGGCGCAAAAAGATCAAACGGGAGAACAGAGAAGAGATTAACCGGAAGGGGAAACGAGGAGGTGCTATGACGAAAAAGTAACATAGAGGAAGGGAGAGACAATCAGTGATAATCAATGTAAATGGAAGATGGGAAGGCAGAGAACAGGAGATGAAAAAGAGGAAATACATAATGAAAGCAGTATAAAACGGTAGTATCAGAGGAAGAGAAGCCAAGGAAAGGGAACAATACAGGTAAACGTAAAAAGGGAAAGTTAATGCACAGAAAAAGAAAGAAAGTTTAAAGGGAAAGAAAACATGTAAAAGTAAAAGGGAGGAAAGTTAGAAGCCTACAAAGGAATGACAGATACAAGGGAACAAAAATAAAGGAAAAGAACATATAAGAAGCAAAAGGAGAGTTAAAATGAAGCCATGACAGAGATAGATAGATAGAGGGAAGGAGAGGAGGAGAAACGAAATGCCGTGTTCTCCCTTTATTTTCTCCTCTCAAGGTTTGATATCGCCTTTAACACGTTTTTACACCTGCGATAAATGTTCATGAAAGTGTACAAGTGTGAGTTAGTGTTACTTTATACGCACGCTTCAGATGTTATGACCAATAAATTCTCTCTCTCTCTCTCTCTCTCTCTCTCTCTCTCTCTCTCTCTCTCATTTTCACGCATAAGAGAGAGAGAGAGAGAGAGAGAGAGAGAGAGAGAGAGAGAGAGAGAGAGAGAGAGAGAGAGAGAGAGAGAGAGAGAGAGAGAGAGAGAGAGTGTGTCACATGACGTCATTTATCTCATTTACATTTTAAACGTGACAAACGTAAATATGTGCTGATGGGGGTTGTAAAGGAGGAGGAGGAGGAGGAAGAAGAAGAAGAAGAAGAAGAAGAAGAAGAAGAAGAAGAAGAAGAAATAAAGAAAGAAGGAGAAGAAGAAGAAGAAATAAAAAAGAAGAAGAAGAAGGCCAAGAAAAAAAAGGAAAGGAAAACTTGAAGGAGCGAGAGAAGAGGGATGTGGACGATGAGGAAAGTTGGGAGAAGAATGATGAGGAAAAAAACAGGGAGGAAAGAAACATGAGAACCGAGAGAGGGAAGGAAGGAGTAGGAGGAGGAGGAGGAGGAGGAGGAGGAGGAGGAGAAAGCAAAAATGGAGTTGAGCAAAAGGATGGATGAAGAAAGATGACGGAAACTCTAGAAGATAAAAAAGGTAAGGAGAGAGAGAGAGAGAAAACATGACCACTGGCAAGAGAGAGGAAGGGAATGGGAACACTGGGTCACCTCTCTCTCTCTCTCTCTCTCTCTCTCTCTCTCTCTCTCCTCATCTGCCAAAAGTCACGGCGATACTGATGTTGTAATGGTGATGGTGGTGGCAGTGGTGGTGGTGGTAGTGGTGATGGTGGTGGTGGTGGTGGTGATGGTGGTGGTGTACTTTTCACGGGTTTCCCACGCCCATAATTTGCAGTGGTTGTGGGGGAGGGGATGACAGTAAGGAAGGGGGTGAAGGGGAAGGGTGGGAGAGAGAGAGAAAGAGGGAAGGAGTGGAGTAGGTGAGAGAGAATGAAGTTAGCTCCATTTTTTTCTTCACTCAGTTTTTCTTTGGGTCAGTGGTGCATTATTATTATTATTATTATTATTATTATTATTATTATTATTATTATTATTATTATTATTATTATTATCATTATTATTATTAATACTACTTTTATGAGTATTACAAGTACTACTGTTACAACGTTTACTATTACTAATACAGTATTACTCTAACTACAACTACTACTACTGCAACGGTTGTATTTGCTGCCATCTATATCAACTAATTAAATCTAATGTTTAAACCATTCAGTCTAACTTCACCTCTTCCGAGATATAAAAAAAAAAGAGAAGCCCCCCAAAATAGGTCAGTAACAATACAAGAAACGCAGTGAAGGCTTGCAGCGGCGCACAACACGTCCTGTGAGAGACTTACAGAAGCACATCTCATCATGATAATGCATATGAAGGCAATGAGTAATACTGACTGAGAGGTAGCCGCATCATCCTGCCCCTGCGTCACATGCGTGGGATGACTCAACCTGTTCGCCACATGCGTCTGATATCAACTTCTACAATTAATAAACAAACTTGATAAAAACATGTTTCTCAGTAGCCTTAAGAGTAAAATTTATTCGTATCATTTATGTGTATATTTACCTCTCTACATCTCCATAAACATACTCACCGACCTACCCTTCCTACCTCCCTACCCGTCCCCAGCCAGTCCCACTCCAAGCCCTCCCTGTCCTGCCTTCCTTACCCTACCCAAGCACCCGCCCACTCCCTCCCTCGCCCCAGTCTGCCGCGCCTCGAGCAACCCACCACGGACGCCAAAAAAATGAGACACAACAAACAAAATTTCATCGGGTTGTGTCAGTCATTGCGCAAGAGGTGGATGCGCCGAGCTATTTCCGTACGGGAGCGTCGGCGCCGCGCTAATTGTGGACGAGAAGAGGCGTGTGTGGGAGACCTGTGGCTCCTATGAGTGGCTCCTTCTCTTCGTCCTCTCCTCTCGCGCATTTTCCCCGTTGCGTTCCTCTTTAATTTATTTTTCTTCTACGTACATTTGGTCCTTTTTTGTTTCTTGTTTTTCTTCGCTTCCCTAATCCGCTTAACCTTTGCGTGGCACCGTCGTTTCAGCCTCTCACACTCTTTTTTATTTCACTTTCGTTTCCCTTTAACTTTTATCAGTGAATTGCTTTTGCTTTCTCTTCTCCCCTTATATTTTCGCTGTCCCTCGTTCCCCTATTCTGAATTTTAGTATTTTTCTTTACTCTCCTGCTTTTAATACCTATAGGTCTCGTTTTCTTTCCCTCCTACGCTTATATTTTTCATTTTCTGGTGTCATCTTTCTTTCCCATAATTGCTTTTCATTATCTTTTTTTATTCCATCCCTCCGACTCCTATTCTCGTTTGTCACATGTTTGCTTTCCTTCCTCCTCCTATATTTTACATTTTCTGGTGTCATCTTTCTTTCCCATAATTGCTTTTCATTATCTTTTTTTTATTCCATCCTTCCGACTTCTTTTCTTGTTTGTCGTATGTTTCGTTTCCTTCCTCTTCTGCTCCTGTTTCTCCTTGCGTGTCTCTCCTCACCTTCCCCACACAACACACACCTGTGCCTCTCTCCCTCACCGGTAATTGCTCCTGACAGGTGTACGGATGAGCAATCTGTTTCCTCTTCTGACCGACAGTGACTTTGTTTACTGCGCCATGCCTTAATGTACAATCGACATTTATGAATATTATTATTAACGACATATAGATTCCATTCACACTTCCCTACTGACTCCTCCTCCAGTAATAGCTCCTCTCTTCTCTATCTCCTTTTTCTCTTCTTTCTCCTCTCTGACCTTCCTCTATATTTCCCGCGTCACTGATTTTATTCCACTTCAATTCCACTTCGCCACCACCCACTCTGTCCGTCTCCTCCTTTACCTTTTCTTTCCTGTTCATCTTCACTCCACACAGCCTCCACTTGCTCCACTCTTTCCACTTTCTTTTTGCTCTCCTTCTATTGCCTCGTCTTTTCTCCTGTCACCACCAACACCATTTTTTTCCGGCTCTTCTTCTTCTTCCTCCTCGTCGTCTTCCTCCTCCTTCTCCTCCTCCACGCGCCAACTTACCTTCGCTGCCTTGACACACTTTCCTTGACACTGAGACGTTACACTACTACCCGAGACGCACGCTAAAGAAATACAGACCACAACCCACATTGCCTCGGAGGATGACAGGGTAGGATAAGATAGGTCAGGTTAGGTTAGGTTAGGTTAGGTTAGGAAGGCGTCTGGCACAATTAAAGGTGTGAATGTAGGTTATGTGTTAGGTGATTATAGACGCAATGCTGAAGGTTAATATACGGTGATGCAGTTATTTAGAGATACAGCAAAAAAGAGTGTAATGGAAGGAGTGTTTCTCTCTCTCTCTCTCTCTCTCTCTCTCTCTCTCTCTCTCTCTCCGTGTGTGTGTGTGTCTGTGTGGGTGTGTGTGTGAGAGAGAGAGAGAGAGAGAGAGAGAGAGAGAGAGAGAGAGAGAGAGAGTAATATCAGAGCATGAGCGGGCGCACACATGCACACATGTGCACACACACACACACACACACACACACACACACACACACACACACACACACATACACACACACTATACTGGACCATGACGGAAAAGGAGGAGGAGGAGGAGGAACATGAGCAGTTGAATGAAAATATGAGGAAGTTCGGCAAGGAACCAAAAAATAGATAAATATAAAACCTTCAAAATTGGAAAATTCGGCGCAGCCAGGATAAGGCTCAGTGGAGTGGATATATCGCTCCCTCGGGCCGGCAGAGGAGGAGGAGGAGGAGGAGGAGGAGGAGGAAAAGAAGTCGAACATCAATAATAATAATAATAATAATAATAATAATAATAATAATAATAATAATAATAATAATAATAATAAGAAGAAGAAGAAGAAGAAGAAGAAAAAGAAAAAGAAGAAAAAGAAACCGAATAGGAAGAAGAAAAAAAATAAAGAAGGAAAAAGAAGTAAGAAAACAAGAGTAAAAGAAGATAAAGACGACCAGGAACAAAAAAAAAAGTAAAATGTAAAAGAAGAAAAAGAAAATAGAACCAGATAAAAAGCAGTAAGAAGGAAAAGTGTGACAGAGACAAAGAAGACAAAGCTAAACCAACAAACAACGAAAGAGAGAGAAAGGAGAAGAAAAAACCCGAACAAGAAGAAAAAAACAAAATCTCCACAAAACGAAGTAAAAAAACAAAACAAAATATAACACAAAGACACAGACCCGGCTACCTGCACGCACCTGAGGATAGGGACACATTTCGCAAGCTGGCCACGAGGGGACAAAACTTTCCCCTCCCCACGACCACTCCGCGCCTCCGCCAGGGCCTCACTCGCACACCCATCCGTCCGCAGGTGTGCTCCGCGGCAGGTGTGTGTGTGTGTGAGGGGTCGGTGAGGCGAGCGGAAGGAAGGTGGATGGAGGAATATTTTTTTGCGGTATCACATAGAGGTAGACAGACAGAGAGAAAGATAAAATGGCAGACAAATAGAGACACAGATAGATAGATAGACGATATTGATAGGTAGATAGATTGATAGATAGAAAGATAGATAGACACCAAAAATACAGACAGGTAGATGGAGAGAGAGGGTGAAACAGACAGACACACATACATCCACAGACAGATAGATGGATGATATAGATTGATAGATAGACAAATAGACAGACAGATAGATAGATAGTAGATAGATAGATAGAGAACGTGGACAGACAAGCAAAATCAGAGGCGAATAGACGAATAAACAATCTGACAGGGAGACACACACACACACACACACACACACACACACACACACACACACACACACACACACACACACACACGAGACAATACGAGCGAAAAAAAATCTTGGTAGTTAAACGCGGAAAAGAAAATATAAAAAAAGAGGATTGGATGATATTTTTCCTCTGCCTTATTCAATGCAACAAAACGTAACTAAGGAAGAAAAAATAAAAGAAAACAATACAAAGAGGGGCAGAGGAATATAAAGGGCTTACGCTGCCATCGATGGTCTGAAGGGGAAAGAAAAAAACGTAGCAGGAAAAGGAAAATATAAAAGAGGAAAGGAAGTCACGGGATAATTAGAGGCGAATGGATTACCGAAGGGAGAGATAACCGAACTAATAAAGGTGAAGAAAAAGAAGATTCATTGAAGTAGAAAGGGAAAGATAAAAGGGTGATAATTAGCCGATGAGAGAGAGAGAGAGAGAGAGAGAGAGAGAGAGAGAGAGAGAGAGAGAGAGAGAGAGAGAGAGAGAGAGAGAGAGAGAGAGAGAGAGAGAGAGAGAGAAAAGAAACTATCACAACCTCACAAGTGCATAATATAAATAACTCTGTATGCATGCACGATTTGCCAGGCTAAAAATAAAAAAAATAAATGATAAAGAGATGAGTGGAATGGACAGAGGTGAAGTGGAAGCTGATAAAAGAGGGCGGAAGGGGAGGTCAGGGAAAGTGAAGAGCGGTGGGGGGATGGGGGGGGGTGATGGATCAGTAGGAGGGAGAGAAGAGAGAGGGGGAAGATAATGTAAGAGCGCATGGCAGAAAATAACCTTGACTGAAGCGCAGGGAAGCAAACTATACAAGCATAACTAAAGCATATCATTCATGCTATCCATTATCTACAGACTGGATCACTCTCCTTAATCCTCTAACTACCAACTGACGGCGTGGGTGAGGCTGCAGAGTGCGGAGGTAGATGAGAAGGCATTGAAGGGTGTGCAGAGGCGTGGTACTGGATGAAGGGACTAAGGAATATGGCAGAGAGAGGAGAGAGAGACGTTTTAGAGAGGGAAATAACGTGTTGGGAGGAAATGTGGGAGCATGTGGATGAGAATGTGTGTGCAGAGACGTGGAACTGGATGAAGGGAAGAAGTGATATGGGAGAAAGGGAGAGGAAGGCAAATATCGTGCTGGGAGGAATGTGGGCAAAATATCGTGCTGGGAGGAATGTGGGCAAAATATCGTGCTGGGAGGCGGATGAAAAGATGTTGGAGGGTGTGTAGAGACGCGGGACAGGACGCAGGGGAGCAGTGATATGGGAGAAGGGGAGAGGGAGGCGTCAGAGAGGCAAATAACGTGCTGGGGGGAATGTGGGAGCGACAGGTAGACACAGAAATGGATGGAAGGGCGATGGGGCGTGATGGGGCGCGTCAGAGGCAGGTGATATCGTGGGGCGGCCGGGAGAGGGGTAAAAAGGACAGGTGATGCAGTGGGGTTGATGGGAGGAACAGCTGACGTGGCAGAAGGCGTGGGAGAGGAGGAAGTGATGCTCAAACAAACTCATATGTTCAAGAATAGCAAGCCTTCAGCGCCTCCTCGTCTCCCAGCCACCCACGTCTCCCTCCGCCTCCTCATCCTCCCTGGGCTGCGTGGGTGACGAGGAGGAAGTAATGTGAGGGAAGGGGATGTGAAGGGAGCGGTGTTATGACAGAGTGGATTGGTAATTAAGGAGGAATGGGAACGGCGACAGACAGGGCAGTGAGGATATGGACAGGGAGGGCGAGGGCAGACATGAGAGGAGAGAAATTAAGGGAAAGAAGTAGGAGAGGAGAGAAGGGAAGGGAGAGCATATGAAGAAGAGTTATGGAGCTGGGAGGGGTGACAGACAGGGCAGTGAAAATGAACGGGGAGGGAAATGAAGGGGAAGAAACAGGAAAGGGGTGAATAGAAGGGAAGGGAAGGGAAAGGAATATGGGGAGAAGTGATGGAGTTGAGTTAGGGAGGAAAAAGAAGGACAGATAAGTCGTGGAAGGAGATGAAAAGGTGGAGATGAACAGGGATGCAGGAGAGGGAAGGAGGAACGGTGCCAGATTGTCGTACTCAGCCGATTATATTTCCTAACTTCCTACCCCTAAACTGTCTTCTGGGCTCCAATAACGAAACTCATTTATAGTTATCGTTAAAAGAGTTAGATCCTGATGTTTCTTGGCAATAGTTAGGCGTCAGAAACCGCTAAATACTATGCTCTGAGTACGACAATCTGGCAACGGTGGGAAGGAGACCAACACGTGAAGGTCCCACACGAGGACAACCCCACGACAAGGTCTCTGCTTGAGGTCATTTGTCACGCTTGTTTGTCTGGCTCGGTATTCTAGGTCGCCATTCTCGTACAGTAAACGCGAATAAGCCAAGGGTAAAACATTCATAAACCGGAAATATATAAGAAGGAGTAAACAAGACGCCCGCCAAGTGTTGCTCCTGAGAAAGAACGTGTCGGAATGAAACAAGTGACGTCTATATTTTTTTTGTGCGTCGTTATTTTCTCCGCACCGCTGGCGACGACGCGAAGGTTCCCACGAGGGCCGGCGGGACAGGTGACAGCGGAAGCGAGCGTGCCGACAGGTAGAAGGCAGGACAACGGAGAGGTGAGGGAGGGGGTGAGGGGTGAGAGGAGGGTAGTCTCGTGGCCAACTCGGTCAGAGACGCAATGAACATGTGGGTTAGCCCCCTCACCCTCCTGCCCCCCCTGAACCCCTTCCTCTTACCGCCCCCGTCCACCCCCGCCATGTTAAGCACCCCCACTTGCAATCCCATCTGTCTTCCCTCTCTCCCCTCTTTCTCTTCCTCATCTTCCATCATCTTCCTCTTCCCATCAGTTTCTTCTCTCTGTCCCTCCCTTCTCTCCGTCCCTCCCTTCTCTCCATTTCTTCCTTAACCCTTTCAACTACCTCCTCCCTGTCTTCCTCCTCTCCCCCCTCCCTGTTTTCCTCTCCTCTCTCCCCTTCTTGTCTTCCTCTCCCTCCCCTTCCCTGTCTTCCTCCTCTCATTCCCCTCCCTGTCTTCCTCCCCTCACCCCCCTACCACTCTTCCTCGCCTCCCCTCACCCCTCCTTACCCCTGGCCGCCACTCAGCAAGGCGTCGGGAACTGCGTCTCTCGGTGTCGCCCTGCTGGAGGCCGGCCAGGACCTCGCTCATTTAGGCTGCCTACGGGCGTCCCTCGAGCCCAGTCCTACAACAGGAGCCCGTGAGCTAGACGGTGCCAGGTGCGTCGCTTCCCTCGTCACTTAGTGCCACACCACGTCTGGCACTCTCGCTAGGCGGCCTACCAGGTGCTGCTCCGCGCGACACAGACACAGTGACAATAGTGACTTTTTGCCGTGTGGAGCAAGACTAACATGTGGTGCCTCGCCCGACTGTAGCACACCTGTGGATCTGCTCACCTGTGCTTGCCCACCTGTGAACTCTTGAGGAAGCTGGGAATAAGCCTACTTTACCGACTATTTTAACTTATTATAAGCTGCTTGCAACTACGAATTATGAACTTCAACTCAAAGCGATAGAAATACATCATACTTAGTTATAGGAGCCGCTGCCACGGTGCGAGGGAGGCAGCGTAAGGCCTTGACTGTGGCTTTCGCTGCGAGACTGAGAGGAAGCAGCTTAGGAGGGAGTGCGTGGAGGAACAGGCGGGAGAGGAGGCAAGCGGGCGATGGGATGGCTGTGCACAACTTTAATACCTTACCCGGACGGCTCTGTTAGATCCATTTGACGATTGCTTTCCCTTGCGGTATTATTTAAAGACAACATATACACCATTCTAAGCTTTTGATATACCAGAAAATCATCAACCGCAGTATTCATTAAACTGCTTTGTAAAAACACAATAATCACCCAAATCAAAACAACCTAACGAGACTTTTTTGGCCATTAGATTAAGATGATGCAACAGTACTAGTTTTGCATCTTAAAGCCTTTCCCAGCCTCCTCCGTTCCTCGCTACCCACTTCTTCTCCTCACCTCCTCTCCTCCGCCGCCTCCTCCTCGTCCTGCCCCTAAGCTTCAGGTCCAGTTCTCTGCTCCATTTAACTCTAGCCACAACTGTCGAGCTCAGGGGAATGCCGCAGCGGTGGGGAGGCAGCGAGTGGGAAAAGACGAAGTGACAGGAGCTATACGGTCGAGGAGGAGGAGCTGAACCCTAAGACTTGTACCTTAGGATTCGCCATATTTCAGACTTTTCCGAGATTAGAAGCGACAGTGTGACAAATGTTGATAAGGTTAGGTGGCGCGGAACTGCCTTAAGTAGGAGGATATGTTGGAGTAGTCAGGTGGAAGGAGAGGTAAGGTGAGGGTTTGCGGAGATAATGATAAGATGCAGGAATGAATGAAGCGGTGGAGATAGTGAGTAAATGAAGTCAGTTTGTATGAGTCCGAGGGATTGGATAGTGTAGTGAGTTGAATAGGAAGAGGAGTAAGTAAGACTGAAACTGAGTGAGTAAGAGTGAGTGATTGAGGTGGAAGTAGCAGATGAAGATTAGTGAAATGAAGAAGGGTAAGAGTGACTTCAATAATTTGGTGAGAGACTGACCTAAGTTGACGGGGATGGGTGAGAGTTTTAAGGAGAGTAAAGATGAATGAGATATGATGAAAAACAAGTCACAGTTCGGGGAAGATAACGATGAATGAAGTGACAAATGATGAATGACCTTGAGTATAGTGAAGGGCCGCAGTAAGTGGATAGGAGTAGATGGGATACAGGAAAATGGTGAAGTTGAGTTTATGAATGACAGATAGGGAGTGAGCAATGATAGGAAAAGGGAAATTAACCCAGAGTACACATACGCACCAAGTTCAAAGGGAGAGGGGAAAAGAAGGAGTACAGGAGAGTAAAGTTGATAGTTACGAGAGTGAGTAGAGTGGTTGACAGGAATAAGAAAGGAGTTGTATATACTATTGAAAGCTTAGAATGCCCGCGCTTAATAGGAACCACCAGCAACAAGTCACCTCAATCCACCATGTTCCCTTACAGAGCACACAAAATAAGACTTATCTAGACTATTAAAACACAAACGAGAGACCACGAAGAGAGAACTAGACATTTAAAAGATATAAAAAAACACTGATATAAAAGCATAAACTGAACGATAGAAAAAGAAGACAGGCAATTTACTTAACAATACCGTTCGAAGTGCAACAACAACAACAAGAAAAAAAAGACCAATAACAGCAAGAACAGGAAGGAGAGAAGAGGGAAGACATGATGGAGACAATTATGGAAGAGGAAATCTGCCACGTCCCCGCTACCCATGGCAAGACCGAGAGGCTGCAGGGGGAGGAGGAGGCGGTGGTGGAGGGGCAGCAGGAGCAGGAAGTGATTGCCAAGCTGACCGGCGCCCTCCTCATCACCTCGCTCAACAACAATAACATCAGCAACAACAACAACAACAACGATAACGACACTATCAATAATAACAACGCGAATGAAGCCAAATCGACCTACGAAGCCTTCCTTGGCATCTACAGGTGAGGTTGTTTTTGTGTCTAGCTTATTCTTCTTCTTTGTCGTCGTCTTCGTCCTCCTCCTCCTCCTCCTCCTCCTCCTTTTTATGCCAGAACTTACCCTCGTCCTTGTCCTAGTTCTCCTCTTCCTCCTCCTCCTCCTCCTTTTCCTTCTCCTCTTAGTTCTTATGCCAAAACTCACCCTCGTCCTCGTCCTAATCCTCGTCCTTATCCTTGTCCTTGTCCTTGTTCTCGTCTTTATCATCCCCCTCTTCCTATTATTTTCCTTGGCCTTGGCGTCTTCTTCAGTCTGGCATAAATAAAAAGAGAGAACCGATTACTTTCCCAATACTTTCCTTTCCACGCAGCAAAGCAAACAGATGAAGAAGCAAAACAAGAAGTATATATGGAAGCCTTAAAGAAACACATACTATGGTCGGGTGTGAAGTACGATATAGAAAACAGAAAAAGACACGAAAGAAAACAACTCTCACGTTAATAAAAACAAAGGTGTAGAGTTATTATGAAGCCCTAAACCACAATCCCCATTATGTGTGTAGTACAGCAATGGGGCGGCGGCTGAAACACCACCACAAGGCCGAAGTAGGGGAGGAAAAAGCCCCTTAATCGCCCCGTCTTTGTTCCGAGTTTCACATTGTTTATTCTCGCCAACTGAGCGCGAGAGAGGAACTTAATATCGAGACACAAGGCTAAATACTCTTTTCTGGGAACACCTGCTGGGAGGAGCAAGAGGAGGTGGAAGAGGAGGGAGGGAAGCATGCAAGTTTATTACAAAGCGGAAGGGGAAAGAGAAAGGCAAAAGGGCTGAAGGCTGAGAGGGGAAAACGAAGGCGGATTAAGAAAGGGTGAGGAGTATTGAGGCGAAGGAGGGTGAAGTGTAAAGCAAAAGGTTACGCCAACGCTTCGCTAAACACTGAGAAGAGGAGGAGGAGGAGGAGGAGGAGGAGGAGGAGGAGGGGAATAGGAGCTATGTGTGTATATATGTGCAATGCTACTCAGAAACAAAAGTAAAAAAACATAAAAACAAAGGAGTCGTAAGCTTGAATATTATTTTTCTTACTCTCACAAAGCTGACCAAGGAGGGACAATTATTTTTTTCGTGTTTTAATAGTTCTTAATATATGAAAAGTCGAAATTACAACAAAAAAAAACATTCTTATTAAACAGAAATTTAGATAAAACTCGCATATGACGGTCTCTAAAGGGCATCTGAGAGAGAGAGAGAGAGAGAGAGAGAGAGAGAGAGAGAGAGAGAGAGAGAGAGAGAGAGAGAGAGATAAACTATATATACACTCAATACCTTCGAACTGCTGCCAATGATCAATATATTTCCTTTATGGGCCAATGAGCGCAATGGAGCACCTTCTGGCACCTTTCCCCTTACTCAAACACGACCTTCCTTGCTTTGCTCTTCTCTTTCTTTCCTTTTCCTGCCCTTTTGTATCGTTTTATTCTTGTCCTTCCTCTAGCGCGACCTTCCTTGCTTCTTTCTCTTCTTTTTCTCCTCACCCAATTCTTTTGTTCCTTCTCTTCCTCTTCCTTCTTCAAGCACGACCTTCCTTGCTCCTCTTTTCTCTTCTTTCTCTCCTCATCCAACTCTTTTGTTTCTCTTCTTCCTCGGTCTTCCTCAAGCACGACCTTCCTTGCTTCTCTCTCCTGTCTCTCTTCTTTCTACTCTTTTGTTTCTCCTCTTCCTCGTTTCTCCTCAAGCACGACCTTCCTTGCTCCTCTCTCCTCTTTTCTTCTCTTCCTACTCGACCTTTCTTGCTCGTCCTTCCTTTCCCTACTCCTTTGTACTTCCTCTTCTCCCTCGTCCTTCCTCTCCCTCTCCTCTACACCTATCCCTTACTCCCCTCAACCTATGGCCACCTGCATATCTCAACATCTATTGGAATTCTATACATTCTCGCTGAAGTTGAAACTGTGGGCGATAGATGACGGTACTGGGCCTGGGGCGGGCTGGGGCTGTGAGATAAGGGCGGAGGGGAGGGGACTGGGAAGGGAAGAGAAGGGAGGGGAAGGTCGTGAGGGGAAAAAGAAAGTGGCTATCAGGCGTCTGTGTTTAGGGGAGAGAGAGGGACCGCGAGGGAAAGATTGAGGAAGGGAGGAAGGGCGAGGACAGAAGGGAAATAAGAGAGAGAGAGAGAGAGAGAGAGAGAGAGAGAGAGAGAGAGAGAGAGAGAGAGAGAGAGAGAGAGAGAGAGACGAAAGGGAACTGTAAGGGAAATTATTTAATGTGGGTTGGATGTCAAAGGTCTTATGTTTCGGTAAAGGAGAAGAAGAGGGCAGCCGAGAGGAGGTGAGATGGAGGAAGGGGGAAATTGGTAGATGGTAAAATTAGTAGAAAATGGTTTTAATGAGGAAGGAGAGTTTGCACGTCAGAGGAAGAAAAAAATAAGATATATGATTGGTTAAGAAGTTATTTACAGGTTTAAAGGTTTAGTGCAATAGAAAGGGAAGGAAAGGAGGCCAGAGTGAGTCTAAAGATAGCTGGCTAGAGGGAGAGTGAAGGAAAAATAAGAAAAAAGAAAGGAAAGGAAAAATAAGAGAGGACACAGACATTAGCTTTAGGGAGAAATAAGATATACATGGTAGTGAAAGACAAACGCGAGCGGTAATATTCATAACAAGAAGAGGAAACTTACCAAGACACCGAAAGAAAGAGAGGAGAAATGAGAGGACACAGACATTAGCTTTAGGGAGAAATAAGATATACATGGTAGTGAAAGACAAACGCGAGCGGTAATATTCATAACAAGAAGAGGAAGCTTACCAAGACACCAAAAGAAAAAAAAAGAAAGAAAAAAACCCCACATTGGGCACTGAAAGAAAAAGGAAAATGGGAAGGAGGACGAAGAACAACGATTGAGGCGAGTGTCAATTTAAAATACCAATCAAATTTTTTTTTATATAACTGCTTAGTACGAACGCTTCTCGGGAAAAGGCGAATCTTGGCCAACGGAAACAAACACATTAGGAATAAATTGAAAGAGAAAGGAAAACAGGAAGGAAACGAAGAAGGGTAAGACCTATATGCCCGAATTCTTTTTTATACCCACTAACTGCAAAAGGTTCAGGAAAAGGGCGAAACTTGGCCGACGAAAACAAACGAGTATCGGCGTCCCATCCGTCATTACGACTTAACCAAAGCCAACTAGATTTATGGGTCAGCGGAACCTTTCCCTAAACACACACACACACACACACACACACACGCGCGCACCTGTTGATCGGCGTCACTTTTAGCCTCGCCAGCCACCACCACCACACCACCACCTCCGCCTTGGTTCCGAGAGGTGGTGGTGGTGGTGGTGATGGTGGTGGTAGTGACGCGGCAAGGGGACAGAAGCATCTCCTCTCCTCCTCTCCCGTCCTCTCCTCCCTAAACATCCTTACCCTACCCTTATCCTCTTCCCTTCTCCTATCCTCCCCTTGGTCCACTTTCTCCTAATCTCTTTATCTCTTGTTTCTCCCGGCGATCCTTTCCTCCTCTCGTAATGGCTCTCAGGAATGCGCTCTGTCTCCTCAAGTCTCGCAGTGCTGGTTGGTCCCTCCGACTCCTGTCCAACGTTGCCAGATTGTCGTTCTCAGCTTTTCATTTTTCCCGATTTCAGGCTAAAAACCGTACCAAGAACAAAATTACCGATACCTGTTTATATTTATTGCTGAAAGTGTTAATGATAGAGGGTCATCTGCAGTCGTTATGCGTTAGAAATGGGAAAACCTAGCTTGGTGAGTACGATATCGTGGCAAACCTGCGTCCTGTCCCGCGCGCGTACCCAGCAAACCTCTTAGCCCGCATGTTTACAAGTTCCGGAGGTTCGCGGCGCGTGGCTCACTCCTCTAAACGTAACATTTCTTCCTCATTTCTTTCTTTTTTTTCTTCTTGTTCCTCTTGTTCTTGCTCATCTGCGTGTTCTTGTTCTTTTGGTTCTCGCTCCTGTTCGTGTTTTGTTTTCCTTTTCTTATTTTCTTTTTCGTTTTGTTCTTTGTTATTCTTGTTGGTGTTCTACTTTTTGTTTTTGTTATTTTTTATCTTCCTCTTCCTCCTCCTTCTCCTCCTTTATGTGCAAGACAAAGAATGCCACGATAAGAGGGGGAAAGAAGAGGAGAAGAGAAAGGAAGGAAATATAAGAAAGAAAGAAAGATCAGGAGAGGTCGGAGGGAAGAAGAAAGAAACCCAAAATATCTTTCTTGAAACTAAGGCGTACATTAACCTAAACCTTGATATTCCTCCTCCTCCTCCTCCTCCTCCTCTTCTTTCTCCTCCTCTTCCTTTTTTCCGCCCTCCTCCTCCTCCTTCACCTCTTCCTTTTACCCGTCTTCTCGTTTCTTCTCCGCTTCCTTCGACCCGTCCTCCTCTTCTTCCTCCTCCTCCTCCTTTTTTTCCGCCCTTCTCCTCCTTCACCTCTTCCTTCTCCCCGTCTTCTCGTTTCTCCTCCGCTTCCTTCTACCCGTCCTCCTCCTCCTCCTCCTCCTCCGTCTTCTCTTCCTTTTACTCCATGACACTACCAGGAAAGACAACTCGACTATGCAATCTAAACAAAAGAGAAAAAGAAAAAACAACACTACCGGGAAAAAGGGTTCGATCGCATAACCCGATAATAAACAGAAGAAGAAAGACGCGAAGTATTTTCATATGGCATTGGAGGACAGACAGCGTGGCATTCACTCGCCAAGAGACTCAACAACGCAACGACACAAAGGGATTCGATGCTTCTTTCTTTCTCTCTTTCTTTCTTCCGTTTATAGCCTTGTGGGGTTCTATTTTTTATCGCGTTTAAAGTCCCGTGTACAGCGCAGTAGTGGTGACGATGATGTTGATGATGATGATGATGGTGGTGGTGGTGGTGGTTGGTTCTTTCCTTTTTTTTAGCGCGTAATGTTGAGAGGCGATGCAAGACGAGCGCAGCAAAGTAAAACGAAAGGGGGCGCTATAGTGATGATGATGATGAGGAGGAGGAGGAAGAGGAGGAGGAGGTAGATGGGTACTTTTCCCTTCATTTTTAGCGTTGAATGTTTGCAAAGGACGATAGACGAACGAAGTAAAGTGAAACGCATGCAAGAGGCGCTCGAGTGATGATGAAGATGATGACGATAATGGGTTCTTTTTTATCCTTTTCTTTGTGCATAATATTTACAGACAACGCCAGAGAAAAACGCAACAAACCGCAACGAAAAAGGACCGTCCGATGTCGAACCCAACTCGTGCAAATTTGTGTCTCGGTGATTTTTGTTTTCGTGTTCGGATTAAACGGGAACAAAAAGAGAACGCCGGACGGACCTTTATTCGTTGTTGTTGTGAGAATCTGCTACTTTCCGCACTTTAATTTGTACACGGGGAATACATTTTAATTAAGGGGACGGACGCACAGACACGCACACACGCACACACCTCCGCACACCTACCCGCCCTGCCCCCACACACACTACCAAGCAATTATCCCCATCACAAGATCAGCATGATATTGGCACTGAATCCTCCTCCTCCTCCTCCTCCTCCTCCTCCTCCTCCTCCCTTTAATCCTTGCGTGGGTGCAGGTAAAAGGGAATTATACCTCTGACATAACCTTTCAGCAGCCTCAGCTTGTCTGGCAGATCGCAGGATTTAGGAAACCTTCAAGAGACGGACACAGTGACTTCGATCTGTCCTCTGCAAACTGTAATATTAGATAACCAGGAGCAGTAAGTAGCGGGCTATTTTTTATATATTTTTCTTTACGCCCTTGAATTGTCTCCTTAGCTGAAAAAAAAATGTGCCTGGGTGATACTCCAGTGGCAATTAGCTAGTTGTTGAGGCTGAAGCTTTTTATGACTTTTTAGCAAGTATATAATAGCCGTAGTTATGATGAATGGTGACTGATTGTAATGGCAATGATTTCTTGTTTGGTTAAGTTAAATATCAGAGAGCGTTAATTTTTAGAAGAGCGTGGCTCCAAACATAGCTTAGTATTAACACATACAGCACTCTAACGTCATTTCCTAGTGGTCTTTGATCTTAAAGTGGTCCCTCTTAGCGGGCAGTGACTGTGGGTAGTGACTGTCAGTTGCACGTTCTGAGGAGTACCGCTAATTTTCGGCAGCGTAAGTCAAAGTGGTGCTAAGTGAACTCGTGATTAGTGTCGAGCAGCACTGAGAGGCTCCCTTCCAGCACTGAGCGAGTCTAAGCAGCCGCCAGACAGACCGTGGCATTACGAGTCTGTGGGGATGTCACAAGCAGTGGTGCCATATCCGAGACAGTCAAATCAGCTTTTCTAACCTTAATTTACTCCTTCCACTCGTATAAAACAAGTTGATAATTAAGTTTTAGATGATAATTAGGGCTGAATAGCGTCATTAATTGGGGGGGGTGATAGTTTTTAAGGGGAAAATTATATATGGAATGTACGGAATATGATGACTTCGCAATAGTGGTCACAAGGTCTCTGCACGGTGACTACGCCTATCTTGCATGCTTGCTCTTAAGACATAACGATACAATGCATGTGAACAATAATGGCGGCCTCGAAAGCTGTGTTCCAAGTCGAATCGATCTATAGAAAGAAAACACACATCACAGTCAGCAGACATTGGAGGAAAGGTGGAAGGTTACAACGCCTCGGCACTCTCTGGGTAACGACACGCAGAAGGGTATTACACGGTGGGCGCTTGACTGGCTCGCTCGCTCATATCAGGACGCTAAAAACTAGAACAAAAATGACGCAACAGAATGGCGGTCGGATGTACAGGCCCATGTAAAGGGGCTATTACACTGGGCAAATTTTCCGTGGATCTTCAGTCAAACCACGATTTCCGCTGGCGTGGTTCTCCTATTTCCGTGGTTTTCTGACGTGTCCGCGATCTTCCAAAGCTACGGTAGATCTCACCAAAGGAAGACTGTATTACTCACCATCATCATCAGCAGCAATAACAAGAAACAAATGAGAACCACGCTAGCAGACATCGTGGTTTGACTGAAGATCCACGGAAAATTTGCCCAGTGTGATAGCCCCTTAACGAGTCTACACAGCAACACACGAGCAAATTATCATTCCTGAGAAATTCTAGAAAGAGCATGTTTTTTTTTCCTCCTCTCATCCCTCCCCCTCCTCCACACTCATACCCAGGCACGTGACGCAAGGCCAAATATACCTTGTTGTCAAAACGCGAGTCAACATGCGCAGTGACGCCCACGTGGCCGGTGCTGCGTCACCTGCTGTGGACTTGACGCCCGCCCTTCTTCCTCCCTTCGTATCTGTCTTCGTTGCTTTTCCGTCACTTGACCTGTACTCTCCTGCCCCCAGCATACCACAACCACACCTGTACACTGTCTACAAAACTTACTTGCCTTTTCCTCCTTTCCTCTTTCTTCTCTCATTTCTTCCCCACCTTTCCTCTTTTTCTCATTTCATCATTCAACTTCCACTCCACTGCATGAGCCGCCTCTAACATGTCCCATCCACGTGCTCTATTCACAAGAAATGTCTCTACACAATAAATCAGTCTTGTATTATCCACGTTTCTTATTTGTCTTTTCTTCCTTTCCTCCTTCGTCTCCCCTTTCTTGTCCGTTTTCCCTCTGTACCTCCATCCTTCATTCATCTTTCCCATCCAGTACATAATCCGCCCCTTGCATGCCCTGTATACAAAGGAAAATGACGCTACACAAGGCAAACATTCGAGCATTGTCCATATTCCTTGCCTGCCCTTTCTTCCTTTCTTACTTCTTCTCTCATTTCTTTCCAATCTTCCCTCTTCTCCTCCTTTCTCCATTCATCTTCCCCCTCTAGTATACATAATCCGCTCTACCTATCCCACCTAAGCCCCTCGTAACTCACACCCTTCCCTTTCCCTTTCACCTTCATCCCTCCTGCTTAAGTCCATCTGATGTTTGCCTCTCTCAGTTAAAAAAGAATATATTTGAACGTGCCTTCATAATCAACATTCTTAGTTTTTCCTCCATTACTACCCAACCTTCTCGAACCTTTGCTTTGCCTTTTGCTGTACAACTAAAGTCTGCAATACATCACACTTAGTACTGTCAATCGCTTTCCATCGTCCGGCAATGAGAAAGAGAAGAAACGAAAGACAAGGAGAGGGAAAGCCTAAAGAGTAGTTGAGATATACGCGAGGGAGGTGGAGGCATTAGGACAGGGAAAGAAAACGAAGCAGAAATCGGAAGTGTGAGGAGCTTAGTGAGAGGGGAGAGAAGGTAAGGGAGAGAAGGAAGGGAGGACGGACATGAAAAAACAACACGTGGAGCCAAAATGAAAAATAGCTTGTGAGAGGAGGTAGTGGGAGATAAGAAAAGGCTCCAAGGGAGTAGTGGAGGAGGACACGTGTACAAGGATAAGATATGAAAGGCGTGGGAGTCCGGGCAGAAGCAGATGACGCAAAGGGGTAGGGAGAAGAGGAAGAGGAGGTGGTGGGAGGAAATACTTGAGGTTGACACATGTAAGGTAATAAGAGGTGAAAGACGTGATAAAGGGGAAGAGAACGGGAGGCGTGGGAGGTCGGGGAGAAGAGGGGAAGGGAGAAGAGGATGGGAGATGGAGGAAGTAGGGGGGGGAAAGTGCTCTGACGTAGGCCCACCAGCAGCCAAAGCAAGTGTGGGCCGTAGCCAAGTACATCATTCTCTCTTTGTGTTGCCGCCTGCCTCGCCGCCACCTGAAGAGAGGAAGTGAGCGCCGCAGGTGGGGACAAAGGACAAGAGCCACGCGTAGCAGACACCATGGCGGGGACGGGACGGTGACTTAGAAACAAAGATATCTGGCTAGTGATTATATACACGATGCATTCCAATAATAAAATAATCGAGTTAGTGACGAAAAAATGATTGGATGGGTTTATATTATTCCCTTCCTCTGCCTTCCCTTCCATCTCATCGTATATCTTTTCCCATGGGTGGTGATTACGGTTCACCCAATAATAAAATAATCGAGATGGTGACGAAAAAATGATTGGATGGGTTTATATTATTCCCTTCCTCTGCCTTCCCTTCCATCTCAGAGTATCTTTTCCAACATCACAATTCAGCCCACTAATCTCCCCCTATTATATATATTATCTTTTTTACTATACTCCTTCCCCCTCTCTTTTCCTCTTCTTTATATTATTCCCTTCCTCTGACTTCCCTTCCATCTCAGAGTATCTTTTCCAACATCACAATTCAGCCCACTTCTTCCCTCTCCTAGTTATATATTCTATCTTTCCCCATTTTACTGTACTCCTTCCCCTTTTCATCCTCACCCTTTCTATCCCTTCCTCTGCCTTCCCTTCCATCTCAGAGTATCTTTTCCAACATCACAATTTAGTCCATTTCTTCCCTCTCCTCCTTTATATATTCTATCCCCCCCATTTTACTATACTCCTTCCCTTTTCATTCTCCTCCTCCTTTCTATCCCTTCCTCCTCCTCCTCCTTCTGCATTCCTCCCTCCCTCCTTCCCTTCCTCTTTTCCCTAACCTAACCTAACCTAACCTAACCTAACCTAACCTGACCTAATCTAACCTAACTCTCATTTTACAATACTCCTTCCCCCTTTTCATTCTCCTCCTCCTTTCTATCCCTTCCTCCTCCTTATGCATTCCTCCCTCCCTCCTTCCCTTCCTCTCTTCCCTAACCTAACCTAACCCTCATTTTACTATCCTCCTTCCTTCCCTCATTCTCCCCATCCTTTCCATCCCTTCATCTTTCTCCGTCTCAGGCATTCCTCCCTCACTACCTCGCTTCCTTGATCTTCCCAACCTTCCCAAAGTATTCATTGCTCTGATGAGGCACGAGGCAATAAAGAAAGTTCCTGCATACTTGAGCAGAGAAAGTGACGGCAAGTGCATGGCGGCAGTATGTCACCTTGTATCATAGGGCAACTTTTTTTTTCGACTCTCTTGGTATTTGGATGTCGGGTTAATTAAAGGAGCAGATCAACTTTCGATTATTATTATTATTATTATCATTTATACTTTCGTTCTTTTTTTTTTCAATTACATCGCACATGTCGTTTCCTTTACTTTTTATATTAGCATTTTCCCACCCAGAGAAATATTATATTGTCTTCGATGGCTTATGCAGATCCGTACCGCCTCGTGGAGGCAAAAAAAAAGAAAAGGAAGGAAAGAATGAAGGAAAGAAAGAAATTAAGAAATCCATGTTATTCTCCGCAATGCTTTTCTTATAACAGTAAAAAGAAAGCTAAAGGAAATTCACGTACGTTCTTCATTAGATACATCATTTTCAGTCCATTCTCCGACCCGGAAGAGGAAGCAAAGCATGCGATGACGTCACGTGACCCATAAAATATTAATAAGAGCGAGCGCGCCAATGAGAATATTTGAAAAGCTGGACCGATAAAGAGTGAGAGAGAGAGAGAGAGAGAGAGAGAGAGAGAGAGAGAGAGAGAGAGAGAGAGAGAGAGAGAGAGAGAGAGAAAGAGAGACCCCCAGCGGCTGGCCGTTGCCCGCTCATCGACATATATGTCATTTGCAATATGTAAGATGTAAAAATAAATAAAGAAAAAAAAAAGAGAGAGAGAGAGGCAGGGATTTGCATTTTGCATTAATTAGGCAGATTTGGTTTTCAGGATATCAAGAAGCATTATTGAATTCTTCCTCTCTCTCTCTCTCTCTCTCTCTCTCTCTCTCTCTCTCTCTCTCTCTCTCTGTTTCTATCCCTCCTACGAAGCCTCCTGCCTCCCTGTAACAAGCAAAAGAATGAGGAGGAGGAGGAGGAGGAGGAGGAGGAAGCTGGGGGAAAGAAGAAGGAGATAAAGAAAACTCTCAATAATTAATGTGAATGTGAAAGAGAAAAACAAGTGAAGTGAGATAAACAGAAATTTTAGGAGTTTTAAAGAGGAAAATGATCATGAAAAAGAGGAGAAGAACAAGCAGAAGAAAAACGTTGATAATAATAATAATAATAATGGTGACGGAAAAGAAAAAGGTTGAGATTGAACGATAAGGAAGAAGTAAAAGAGAGGGAGAACAAGGAAAAAGTGGAGGGAGGGAGATATAAGTTGAGATTGAACGATAAGGAAGAAGAAGTAAAAGAGAGGGAGAACAAGGAAAAAGTGGAGGGAGGGAGATAGAAGTTGAGATTGAATGATAAGGAAGAAGAAGTAAAAGAGAGGGAGAACAAGGAAAAAGTGGAGGGAGGGAGATAGAAGTTGAGATTGAACGATAAGGAAGAAGTAAAAGAGAGGGAGAACAAGGAAAAAGTGGAGGGAGGGAGATAGAAGTTGAGATTGAACGATAAGGAAGAAGAAGTAAAAGAGAGGGAGAACAAGGAAAAAGTGGAGGGAGGGAGATAGAAGTTGAGATTGAACGATAAGGAAGAAGAAGTAAAAGAGAGGGAGAACAAGGAAAAAGGGGGAAGGAGGGAGATGGAAGTTGAGATTGAACGATAAGGAAGAAGAAGTAAAAGAGAGGGAGAACAAGGAAAAAGTGGAGGGAGGGAGATAGAAGTTGAGAATGAACGATAAGGAAGAAGAAGTAAAAGAGAGGGAGAACAAGGAAAAAGTGGAGGGAGGAAGATGGAAGTTGAGGATGAACGATAAGGAAGGAGTAAAAGAGAGGAAAAACAAGAAAAGGGGGAACGAGGGAGATGGAAGTTGAGAATGAACGATAAGGAAGAAGAAGTAAAAAGCAAAAAAAAAATTAATACAAGAAAGGAGATGAAGGATAATTAGAATGAAAGACCAGGGGCGGGATAACGAAGAAGGAGGAAGAGGAAGCAGACAGCCGGGTAGATGAGCGGGTCCGTGCCCTGTTCAAGATCGTAGTACCTCCCCAAGGCACACCTGCTCCTCCCCCTGCTACACCCGAAAATAATGAGACAAACACAGGTACAGCGCGTGAGGGGGCCATTAAATGTGAAATATGTAGGCGAGCTCTTCCGCCGGGCCGACAAAGGGCTATGAAGCTAAAAGGGCCGACGTTTTTCTTCTTCTCGCTCTCCTGAAGATCTGATGTAAAATTAAAGAGCGATTAGGAAAACATTGCCAGTTGCGTGTGTGTGTGTGTGTGTGTGTGTATGTGTGTGTGTGTGTGTGTGTGTGTGTGTGTGTGTGTGTGTGTGGTTGCCTTGTATTTAAACCGCTGTTGCTTCTCGCATTAGCGTCTACCTACTTTTGTGTACTTGTCTGTCTGTTTATCTATCTGTCCGTCACTGTCTACGTCTATCTGTCTTTATTAGTCCGTTCGTCTCTGTTTATCTATCCCCCTGTTTCTCTTCTCCCTTTATATCTATCTATCCGACTTCTCTTACGTTTCAATGCACTTCAGGCTACGGGCATTGATATTTCTTTAGTTTGCCCTTTTCTCCGTTTTCCTTCTCTTTCACGCATCATGAATTCCCCTGTTCTCTGAGAGGCACGTGTTGAGGACTTAGCGTGGAGTCCCGTTTTCTGCCAAATGAATGTGTCTCCCCACTCCCCGTTTTCTTTCTTTCTTGTGGGCGTCTCTCTCTCTCTCTCTCTCTCTCTCTCTCTCTCTCTCTCTCTTTCTTTCAGTGCAATTGAGAGAGAGAGAGAGAGAGAGAGAGAGAGAGAGAGAGAGAGAGAGAGAGAGAGAGAGAGAGAGAGAGAGACATCCACAGAAAACTTTCCCTGCTGCATCAAGACAAAACTTCATATTTGTGAAGAGAAAGTGGCGTGGAGGGCAAGGCAGATGTCCCACTCTTAGTTTTAATACTCTTAGGGAACACCCGTTTTATTTTACTTTCTCTCTCTCTCTCTCTCTCTCTCTCTCTCTCTCTCTAACCAAAAAGAAAGCCTTGACTCTGTTTTTTAGTATCTCCTCGTGGACTTGGCTGATGCGATAAGTATATTTTTACCTTCCCTAAGTGTGCCTTGACAGCTGTATCAAGACGAAGTGTCAGCTTAAACGAAACGAGAAGAAATCTAAATAACATGTGGCGAAGAGAAAAAAAAAACATGACAGCTGCAGTAGAGGCACATACTAGTTAGTCTACTGAAGAAGGGGACAGAAAAAATGGGTACACACGGTATGAAAATAAGGTTGGTATTCTTAGACAGTTCCGACTCTCACATCAACTATTTCCAAAGGCCCAAAATGAGATCAGTCGGGTTCTAATGAGTGTTTTTGTAGGTTCATGCCACAGAAGAAGGGTCAAACTACCACTAGGGTCATTAAAGTACCCCTGGAAATGCCCAAAACTACTACGAAAGCCTTGTTAAATATGTGTGCTGGGGCGCCGGAGTGTTTAAGAATACGGCTCTAAAAGTATAGCTAATATCATAACCGTGGTGACCTAACAGAGAGTACGCAATTCAGTGAAAGCTCGTGTACTCTATCTCGAAATACCTGCAAAGTGAATTGTTACTGTGGAGTATGAAGTTCAGTAATGGACAGCGTGAACGTGATAAAGTTGAGTGGAAAAACTGCAATTCATTTTCATCAAGTTCATCAGAAAGTAATTTGAGAGCTCGCTGCTTCCCTAGTGCGCGCCACGGGTAAAATTCGAACGCTGGAGAAACCGATGTGACGCTTTTTTCCTGCCGTGTTACTGGGCATTTCCCCGACGCAAAACAGAATGTGAAAGAACAGCTGCAAGGGATCCGTCTTCTCCGTGTGAGCCTTCGAGGGGGTGTCAGGGGACGTCAAAATGATGTCAGCCGAGTGTCAGAGTCTATGTCGTAGGAAAAAATATATATTTGTTTTCATGGAGGTGACAGCGGCGCGACGGCACTTTTCCCGGGTCACTGGGGTCAGGTCATGTCAGGTCAGTGGGGTGACACGTGGCGCACTGACTTTGATTAATGGCGCGACTCCCAATAGTTATGGAATGCGAGGTATTGACGAGGTAAGTGTTAGTGGTCCTCCATGTAAAAAGCTGGTTTAACAACATTATAATTATTTTTCCGGCCCATATGAGCGATAAATCAAGACAGAGTTTCTTTGCTTCGTTTGCATGAGTCCTTATTCACTTCTACAATCACAAATTTCGTGACAAAAATAACATGTATCCAAGGAGCTTAATTCTTATTTGCATTAAGACAAAACACATTGATATATATCTATTAAAACATTTCTGTAAAAGACACGAAATATCTGGGTGATTTTTCTGCGTGCAAAAGATAGAAACAGACAAGCACAGGGTGTCGTGTAAAGATCATGCCACAAATAACACGCGACTCATGGGATCCGTAACTTCGCGCTCCTGAGTCAGACATTAAAGGCCGCGCGGCTGTGCAATATTCAGGAAGTTGAGGGCGTGCTGCGTGGACCAAAATGAAAAATAACTTGTGAGAGGTGGTGGGAGATAAGAAAAGGATCCAAGGGAGTAGTGGAGGAGGACACGTGTAAGAGGAGAGATTCAGGTAACTTCCAACGGCAAGGACTGAAGGAATTTACACGACTTGAGCAGAATCCGAGCCAAAGAGAAAGTCATATACGCGCAGCTTAATTCTACTCAAGGAAAAAGGAAAACAAAAATATATACAAAAAAAAACGTTCAGCTTGTGCGAGGTGAATAACAGGTTTAGTGAAATGAGTAACGGATACTAATAGGCAGGCGGCACTTAATTGATGCCCTTGAGGGTTTGAAGAGTGCCAGGGTCAGCCGTCTATATATACACTCAGGGGGAAACGGTTGAGGGGAGGGGGGCTGGGGTTGGGAGACAGGGAGAGACAGGGGGTGAAGTGATAGGAAGGGCGTGGAAAACAGGGGAGGGAGGAAGGGGAGGAGACGGAAACAGAGGTGAAGGGAGAGGAGAGGAGAAAAACGGGTAAAAGGAGATGATAAAAGGGGTGGGTGAAGGGTGAAGATGCTGAGGGCACAGATAATGGTACAGGGGGGATGAGAGGGGATGAAGAAGGGTATGGGAGAGACAGATTAGGACAGATTAAGAATGAAGGGGCGAGAGAGAAGGAGGATTGAGTTTAAAGGGAAGTGACTGGTAGGGGGGTGGCTAAGAGGAGGAAAGTGGAGAGCGTCCCTCCTGACGTCACTCCTGAAGGAAGGTAAACAATCATCACTTTCCTGCATGACATTTGCTGATGGGTCTGTGAAGGTCAGCGGCGCGTGAGGCCAACAAGCGAGGCCAACATATCTAGATCAAAACACGCTGACGTCAGGTGATGCGCGTGAAAACAACGAAAACAAACAGATGAAGTGATAAGCGTAAACAAATCTGCATCAACTGTATCAATGGGGCTGGGGCTGGGGCTGACGTCCTTCACTACACTCAAGGACGTTAGCCCCAGTGATACAGTTGATGGGGCTGGGGCTGACGTCCTTGAGCGTAGTGAAGGACGTCAACTGTATCACTGGGGTTGACGTCCTTCACTACACTCAAGGAAAGGAAACAAAAAATATAGATTGTGATATAACAAACGCAAAAAATGTATTACATCAACGAGGCTCACGTCCTAAACTACTACGCGTCATTTCCATACAAATAATAGAAGAAAAAACAAATCTATTAAGCAAAAAGTTCTGGCTCTACATAACCATACAAAAAATAATTAATCGTTTATAACATATTAAGCTCAAAAAAATTATCTTATTATTTTATGTATATCCTTATTTGAGTATCTGCATATTTTTTTTTTACTCATCTTCGTAAGAAAACTGCAATATAATGACATACCCTCGAACTTTTGTTAAGGCGGACTCTGCGAGGGGCGACATTTCTATACTCTGTGATCGATACTTTATTATAATTCAACATCTCGCAGCAGAGAAGAATTCTGAAAAGTTTAATATTCGTCTTTTCACTTTCCTCTAAATCAGCGTCGAAATTTCTCTTCATCGACTGCTCAAAAAAAAAGTTCATCTTCTCCTTTCTGATTAACTCGTGCCAAGGCGCGGCGTGTTCCCTCGGTAACAAAGGCACGGGGAAGTTATGTCTGCAAAGAGTGGGTGGGCGTGATGGGACGAGGGGGTGAGAAGGGGGGGGGGCCGTGTCATTAGTTGTGTGCGTCTTTGGCAATCACTACTTTTGCCCGTCAGTCATTCAGTCCTTTGGTCGGTCAGTCAATTAGTCAGTCATTCAATACGTTCGTCTATTTTTGTTCTGCTGAGTCATTTTCCTCCTTGTCAGTCAGCCTTGTCTCTCTCTCTCTCTCTCTCTCTCTCTCTCTCTCTCTCTCTCTCACCGTTTGGTCTGCGTCAAGGTGAGGCGCAGGTGATTTAGGCTAATTTATTGCGGTCGTTTATTCTAGAGAGAGAGAGAGAGAGAGAGAGAGAGAGAGAGAGAGAGAGAGAGAGAGAGAGAGAGAGAGAGAGAGAGAGAGAGAGAGAGAGAGAGAGAGAGAGAGAGAGAGAGAGAGAGAGAGAGAGAGAGAGAGACTACCTACCTACCTTTCTGTCACGCGATAAAACCTTCGATATTTTAAAACACGTGACGTCAACGCATATGGGCTGTGGGTGACGTCAAACGGTGTATACGGTCTGCTTGATAGTGATGGTAGATAGTGCAGAAGGGTGATAATGGGGGAGGGAGGGAGGCCGATGATAGGTGGGGTGGGGTGGGGGGAAGAAGAAGGCGGCGTGTGGGCGAGCGAGCGTGCGCAAGATACAGACAGAAAAGTTCTCCTACATATAAACAGAAATAAACTTGGAAACTCTACAATGAAAATGAAGTGCGAATATTATGGAAAAAAGTCAGTTAGTTTTGTATTTATATAAGCAGGGAGGGCGAGGTGTGGGTGTATATGAGAGAGAGCGTGAAGAGGGAGACCCTGGGAGTTTTACTGGCAAAGTGTTCGTTAGAAAAAGTCAACCTTCCCTTCCCTTCTGTTTCCTACTCTTCCTCCTTTCTTCCTTTTCCTTCCCATAACTCAACCTTCCCTTCTCTTTTCTTCCCTTCCTCCTTTCTCCCTTACCCTTCCCATAACTCAAACTTCCCTTCTCTTTTCTTCCCTTCCTCCTTTCTCCCTTACCCTTCCCATAACTCAAACTTCCCTTCCCTCCCTTCTCTTCCCTTCCTCCTTTCTTCCTTTCCCCTTCCCCTAACTCAACCTTCCCTTCCCTTCAAAGGCACAAAGAAAAGGAAAACAAAAAATCCCGCAATGGCGTCGCTCCAGGAAACAATTTTAGATTTCAATATAGGTACCAGAGTCATTTCGAGAGGCTCCCTGGTGCTCCCCTCTCCTTGTTCCATTCCGTGTTTTCACTGTTGGTCGTTAAGAGAGAGAAACAGCACCTTAAGAACCAACAGCATCGATTTTCAGCACCGCCTCCAGGACCTTCACCAGCACCACCACCAACACCAACATTAGTAGAAGCCTCAACACCTTTTCTTTTTCGTTTCGCTCTGCTGACGGTCGCCCGGCGCTCGACAGACAGCTGAAGGCGACGTAAAAGTATAGCAGGTGTCACAGATGAAAAGGATGGCTCGTGCAACGTTCCCGAAGCATTTCCGCGCGGTATGATATTTCGTTGTACGATTTCTACTCGTTTTAATTTCCTTTTTCTATTTCTTTTTTGCTTTTATAAATGCAAAACTCATGCATTTTTCAGTAATAGTTTTGCTTCATTTTCGTTGCATAATTTCCACATTTTATTTCCGTTTTTTTATGCATGCGTGGCCTCTGACGTTTACTTTGAATAAGGAAACCGACGCGAAAGAGGAAATAACTGGACTCGTGTTTCGTCTTACCATAAAAGCTATTAGCCCCTTGACTGCGGATCTCCTACAAGAAGCCATCACCAAGCTACAGAGATGGAACAAAAAGTGGCTGCTACAACTCAATGAAGAAAAATGTAAAGTCATGCACCGTGGGAGGGGAAATCAAGCATACCAATACCACATGGGAAACACTCCACTATCCACCACAGGGGCAGAGAAAGACCTGGGACTCGATGTTACCAGGCTGCTAGTGAAGGCCAAATCCGTGTCATTCGCAGCGGACGGGTTAGCAAAGACCTGCATCAAACTCGGGCAAAGGTAAAACATCGACAAGAAACGACGCGACAACAAGGAAGCGCAAGTCTGGTGGTGATGATGAACCGCACTTGTGTCATCATCAGCAGTGTTCTCGTTCTCTGTCCCCTTGTTCGAGCAAAGAGAATGTTCACCAAGAGACATATCAACAATCAGCGCGGAGTGACGTGTCTCCTTTCATCCCTCCACTCGGGAACGCAAGGAGTGAAAAGTTAACGAGCAGAGCGGAACACACGGTTAGGCTTTTCATTCCTTGTTTTCCCTGACGGAGACACGAAGAGTAAATTCACCAGCGTGGAATGACAGGAGACCAGACGCATTGCACTCCCTGTTTTCTGTCTGGTTTGCTCAGTGTCCTGCGGTGAGGCGAGTCTACCCTGCCCGAAGAGGTATTAACAACTCCCGTGCCGCAGTGACGTCACCAAGCGCCTCTCTCTCTCTCTCTCTGCCTTTATTTCGGGTGATGATGCCGCGCAGTCACCACAGTCTGTCCCCCAGCCGCCAACGCGAGTCTTCTATTGCCGCCGTTGCTAAGACTGGCTTGGAGAGAAACAGGGAGGCGGGAGGGGCGTTGGGCGGGGCACGTGATAAAGAAAGATTAGGTGGGGCGGCTAGGGAGGGGGGATGGAGTGCCTTGGAGAGGGGGAATGGGTAGGAGACGCGATAATGAAGGCTGAGGTAAAGGCGGCCAGGGAAGAGTGGGGAAATGGGGAGAGTGACGAAGAGGGGAGAAGGGGACTTTGGGTGGGGAGGAGATAAAGAAGGGAGGAGTTGGGGGCGGTCAAGGAGACTGGTGAAAGGGTTAGGAGGAGAGAGAACGTAAGAGGGTGGAGAGAGGGGAGGGTTGAAGGAGCATGGGGGAGAGGGGATAAGAGGAGCTGAAGGAGACGTGTTTTAATTAATTACCTACTTTGTTCCATATTTCCAACACTTCCTTCTGTAAATACTCTTCCAGCCCGGCGCCTTTTTTATTCAAGTTTAGTTCGTGAGAGAAGGGGAAGGTCGACAAAAACCCAGTCAGTCGTGAAAAGTTATATAAAATTAATCCTGCAAAACCAATTAACGACGCCTTAAAAAAACACAAAAAAAAACGGGTCGGAGAAGACAAATCAGCCACATTACTGTTGATGAAGACGATTACGACGTTTGAAAAATACTGCAAAATTTCACTTAGCACAGCGGCCACTGGGAGAGACTGTGTTGATACCAAGGCGCCTTCCATCACGCCAATTACCACGACCAGCACCACCACCACCTAAGGCCATCACCATCAATCATCACCACTACCATTACGGACGCAGGCAGGCTGGGTGGTTGGGTGTCGGGGTGGGGTTAGGGACAGAGGAGTGATGGAGGTGTTGGTGTTATTCTGAACAAAGCTATTTATAACGGGCGACGCGTGGCCACCGATCTTCTGAGACTCTAATTGTTTTTCTTGGGCGTTGAAAAAGGCGTTCCTCGGTGTTCCAAACCTACTTTTAATGGGAGTTACTTCTTATGGGGAGGGAGAGAGAGAAGGGGGGTAGGGGTGACGGGAGAGAGAAAAGAGAAGACGGAGGAGGAGGAAAAGGGTTAGGAAGCAAGTTGGGCATTGTGGAAGAGGAAGAAAGAGATTAAAAAAACAGAGAGAAGGAGAAAAGTTTAAGGGAGATCGAGGTAACGATGGAGGAAAAGGATGTTAGAGAGAGAAGTAAAGGAAGAGGAAGAAAGAGATTAAAAAAACAGAGAGAAGGAGAAAAGTTTAAGGGAGATCGAGGTAACGGTGGAGGAAAAGGATGTCAGAGAGCGGAGTAAAGGAAGAGAGTGGAAGAGAAATGTATAGGGATGTATTAGAAGGAAGAAAAAGGGGAAAAGAAAGACAGAGTTAGGTAGGAGGGTGGGAGGGAAAGTGGAGAAAAAGGAAGGGAATAGGATGAGGCAGTAAGTTAGGAATGAAGGAGAGGAAAGAAACAAATTAAAAAGAAAGCAAGAGACGGGGAGGAGAGTTAAAGTTAGAGTAGGGAGGGAAATAGTGGGGAAAAAGTAATGAGTCAGAAGGGAAGAGGGTGAGAAAGTAGGAAAAAGTTTAGAAAGAAAGACAGGGAGGACGGTTTTAGTCACAGGAGGAAGGGAGAGATGGTCAAAATGAAACGATGAGTCAGAAGAAGGGAAGAGGGCGATAAAACATGTGCTATAAAGAGATAGAGGAAAGAAGGACGAAACAGGTTGACACGAAAGGGGTGAATTGGAGGAAGGAGGCAGAAGTGGAGAAAAAGACCCTGAAGTGGAAGAAGTGGAAGGAGGAGGAAGGAGGTAAACAAAACAGAAAAAGGAAAATGATAAAAGGATACGAAAAAAAGAACTAAGGGTTATAAATGGATGAAGTTTGACAGGAGTGTGAGAGAGCTCTTTGCCCTCTCTCCCTATGCCCACACGCTCTCCCCCTCTCCCCGCTCCCTTTGTCACAGTGCTCCAGCCACCGGCCGCACGAGGGTATTAATAGCGGGCCGGGGGAGCAAGTGTCTTCTTTGTGTTCCTTCACCTCTTAACATGAAGCGTTGACGATGATATCTGTACTGGCTTCAAGCAAACGTATATATCCTCCTCCTCCTCCTCATTTTGCTACTTCTGCAACTACTACTACTACTACTACTACTATTACTACTACTACTACTACTACTACTACTACTAAGGAGAAGGTGGAGGGGGAGGAGAAGGAGGGGGAGAAGGAGGAGAGAATGAAACAAGAAGAATCATCATGAGGGTGATAATCAAGACATATCTTCAGCTGTTTCTCTTTCCGATGCAATCCGAGAGAAACAAACATCGATTTCTTCACATTTTTCACAAGAGCGCTGCGCATTTCTGGGTCCCTCGTAACCCTCAACGAGCGCTCAGCAGCAGGACGATGAGAAAAGCAACAACAATGAGGAACAATCTTAATGCCAGCAATAAAAACACACACAAAAGTAAACCAACAAACATACAGCTGATAAGACAGACATTACGAGTCATCATCACCTTTGTCATCCCATCCCTCCTTCTTTTCTGTCTTTATCTCAGTCTTCATCACTCTTCTATTCCACTCCTCTTCCTCTCTTCGTACGCACCTGCTCGCCCCTCTCTTGTTTGCCTTTATCTCCCTATTCTTGTCTTCTTCATTACTATTCTATTCCACTCTTTGTCCGCATCTGCTTCTACTACTACTGCGTCTGCTCCTCCCGCGAGTATATGTTCTTGCTTCCTTGCCTTTGTGACGGGCTTTCCCCTTGTACTATTTTGGCAAGTCGTCGCTTCTGTCTGGATGCTTCGGCTTCGTCAGCGCCGGCTTGTGTCAGGGCGTGGCACGGGCTTTTTGTCGGGAGTAATAATTGTAGGTGGGTGTGGCGGGTGGCGGGCGGGACAAGGGGCGTCTCGTGGCGTGTGAGAGCCCTGGGATCAGTCACTAAGGAGGAGAGGAAGTCAGTGATCTCTTCCTACTTTTTTAGCTCTTTTTACGACGTGAGTTTGGGGGTGGCAGGGCAAGTCTCGCGGAGTGTCTCGTGAGGTGAGGCTCGTGGGATGGCTGTGTAAGAACCAAAGATGTGTGGAGAGTATTTATCTTTAATTTCCAATGAAGTAGTTACGATTATCGGGTGATTAAGAACACCATGGTATTGACGCACAAGACACGAAATTTTGACTTAAGCAGGAGTGAAAATTACGGCTTCATAATATCTAAAGTGTTATTTAAAGAGTATATTGCCCTAAAGCAAAAGGAGAGGCATAAGCGCCTTGAAAAAAGAAAACCCATCACCTTCTTTAAAAATGAGAAAAAGATTGGAACCTAAGCAAACTCGATTTACGGTGACCTAATCTAGTTTGAACTGCCTTACCTTGACCTGACCTGACCTACCCTAACCTAACTTATTTTTGCCCAGCCCTGATCGAACCTCATTAGATAAGTTAAGAAAGTCTCTAGCCTCTAATAAATTTTTCTCAAAGAACTGAACAATTTATCTTTCGTGGAGAGAGAGAGAGAGAGAAACTATACATCACCTGTAAACATGCAGTCTCTTCACCTTTGATTCAAGAGGCGATACTCGTATGATTTATCTTTTTTTTTTTTTCTGACACACAAAGGCTCCTTCAACAGTAATATTTCTCTTCAACAGTAATACTTCTCTTCAACAGTAATATTTCTCTTCAACATCACTATATCTCTTCAACAGTAATATTTCTCTTCAACAGCAATATTTCTCTTCAACAGTAATATTTCTCCTCAACATCACTATTTCTCTTCAACAGTACTATTTCTCTTCAACAGTACTATTTCTTTTCAACAGTAATATTTCTCTTCAACATTAATATTTCTCTTCAACATCACTATTTCTTTTCAACAATAATATTTCTCCTCAACAGAAATATTTCTCCTCAAGAGTAATATTTCTCTTCAACACTTTCTCCTCATCAGTATCATGTCTCTCCAACAGCATATCTCCTCAGCAAAAATATGTCTCCTTAGCCCTGACATTTCTTCTCACCGATAGTAACCGATTTCCACAAGACTGTATCGCTTCCCTCTTTCCACGAACAGCAAAAAAATAATCAACTGAGGTTATCTTACATAAGGCCATAAGCAGTAGCATCATCCCTCCTCCGCGATACCATTTCCTTTCAGCTCAATGATATATCTTTCGGCACACAAGAACATCTACGGCTATAAACTCCTGTCTCGAGCTACAACATATTCTCGGGCCACAAAACATAACTTGATATGATACAATCTCTCGTGGAGCGGAGCGACGAGGAAAGGGAAGGAAAAAAAAGTTGAGGAGTGATGTGGGGGACCAAGGCCTGCACATTTCTTATTTGAGGGCCGATTCAAGAAAGACGGAAGAGGAGGAGAAGGAGAGGAAGAGGAGAAGGAGACGGAAGAAAGAGGAAACGGCGGAGAAATAGGAAGATAAAGAAGATCCTGATGATGATGAAGCAAAATAAAAGGGTAAATGGATAATGAAAGAGCCATAAAATCGTGATGGGAGATGGAAAAAGAAAGACAGAGAGAGAGATAGAGAGAAGCACAGACAGACAGAGAGACAGACAGACAGAGACAGACAGGAAGATAAAGAGAGGGAGAGAAGGATTGTGAGGGGAATTGAAAACGGCGGAATCAGAATGAGGAAACTGAGATAGCGAGATGAAGTTTTATTGTCATGGCGGTAAGGAACAGCGCTGGTGAGTCCTTGGGGAGAGAGAGAGAATAAGGGGACGGCGGCGCACTGAGGCTTGGAGAGGGATTAGGTAGGGAAGGGAAAATCTAAAGGGAATGGAAGGGAAAATAAAGGGAGCTGGAAGGAAGGGAACGAAGGAATTGGAAGTGATAGTAAAGGGAACGGAAGGAAAAGTGAAGGGAGAGGAAGGGAAAGGGAAGGGAACGGAAGAGAAAGGAAAGGGAACGGAAAGGAAAGTGAAGGGAACGGAAGGGAATGGGAGGGAAAGTGAAAGGAAAGAAAGGGAAGTTTGAAGGGAAAGGAAGGGAACGGGAGGGAAAGTGAAGGGAAAGAAAGGGAGGTCGGAAGGGAACGGAAGGGAAAGTGAAGGGAAGAGAAGGGAAGGGAAGGTGAAGGGAAGGAAAAAGAAGGGAGTTGGAAGTCTCTAGAGGATTTTGAGAGAGAGAGAGAGAGAGAGAGAGAGAGAGAGAGAGAGAGAGAGAGAGAGAGAGAGAGAGAGAGAGAGAGAGAGAGAGAGAGAGAGAGAATAGGTATTTCCACCCTAAGCCTTCATGTACTCACTTAAAAGGCGTGTTTGGTGTCCCGTAAATTCCGCTAAACATTCCTGAGGCGACCACACATCCCTCACCCCCGTACACACACACACACAAACACACACACACACGCATTCGTCTCCGTCATCACCGCTCGCTTCACCCCTTCCCCTCCTCGTCACCACATTTGTAACACCACCTAACGCCGCTCCCCTCACCACCACCTCCAGTCCCCTCCCCCCATTCTTAGCGACACCATACACCACCAGTTTGCCCTCACTCTCATCAACATGCATTCCACCGCTTTTTACCTCCACACACCATTAACTGACCTGCCTCCTCACCACCATCCCATACTTTTTTTTTTTACAGCAAAGGGGACAGTGCAAGGGCGTAAAAGTAGGAAACAATAATGAAAAAAAAGCCCGCTACTTACTGCTCCTATCCTGCTCCTATCACTCTCTATCCCTAGTTCCCAGCATCATACACCAGTTCTTTATTCTAACCATCAAGTATCCGGTCATATCTTTCACTGCTGCTACACACACTCACACACTAGGAAGACACGCTAACCACCCAGCCATATATATTCTTCTCATTCTCCTTCTTTTCACCAGACATTATTCTGTACCGGTTCTTCATTCTAACCATCAAGTATCCGGTCATTTCTTTCACTACTGCTACACACACTCACACACTACGAAGACACGCTAACCACCCAGCCATATATATTCTTCTCATTCTTCTTCTTTTCACCAGACATTATTCTCTACCTGGTACCATCACACTCCTACCCTTCACTATCTTCTTCCTTCACTCCATCATTCCAGTACTAGACTTTAAGACCATCGCCAGCATCACACGTTTTTTTAATCAGTTACTGCATCTCTTAACTATCCCCTTCATCACTACATACTTGGTTTGCTTCCTTCATAACTTCTCAACTCACCACAAGATTGTTTTTCCCTTACAAGTGCTCCTCTGATTACATCTTTCTATCATATCTATTTCTATTATCCATCACTAATTTCTGCACAGCCTCTCAGCCACAATCTTCCCCCATAACCTGTCTGCGCTGAGTACCTTTCTTTCTTCCCTCAAACCCTCACCTTCTACCACCACCACCACTATCTCCACCACTACCAACGCAACCACCACCAGGAACGCCCCAACCCGCTACCACCACCACCACTATGCTACCACAACCACGATGCTGCCATTATTTCTCCTTTCTACCACACTTCCCCCTTCCCGAAAAAAAAAATATCAACCTTAAATACATTATCCAACCCTTCCACACCCCTGCTAACCATTGTCTTCCTGATCAACCTTGTCACCATTTTTTCAATTCATCACAGCGTACCTACACGTGGACACCTTACGAAGATATCACTAAGTCACAATAAAGCTTCGTTAATGCCCTGCTCAGCTGCCGTGTTAATGATTGTATACGGATCCTTTGTTTTGAAAGTTATCCTTCAGTATCATATGAATACAAAACCATATTTCTTTTATTATTCAGGTTATTGAATTCCCCCTCACCCCTTTGTCATTCTAATATTGTTACCGTACTCCAATTATGTATTAAAGAGTTTTATAGCTTCGTTAGAAGAGTAAGAACGCCCTAAGATATTGTTTATTGAATTATTGTCTTTTCCTTACTACTACTACTACTACTACTACTACTACTACTACTACTACTACTACTGCAATCACTACTATTACCACTACTACTTCTACTACTATTTCTACTATTACTACTACTACTACGACTATTTCTCCTTTTCCTCCTCCTACTTCTTCTCCTCCTCCTTCGTCTCCATATTCTTCTATTCTTTTCATCCTCCTCCTCGCCTTCCTTTAGCTCTCAGTCTTCTTGCCTGTCGCAGCAATAACTTAATCTTGTAACTTCTCCACGCCTCCGCCGCCTCCCCTCGCCTCGCCTCAGACGCCCGTGCTTGCCTGCAGACATAAGGCGACATCAAACACGGCGCTGCTTCCTGGCTGGGCGCGTCTGACTGGCTCCCTTAACCTATTTATCCGCGTGGCAACTGTGCATTCTTAGTCTTTGGCCGGTACACTCTACGGTCTAGCCCTCCTACTTTCATTTCTCCTGATTATTTTTTCTTCATTTTTTGTCTACTTTTCTTCCTTTTCTGTTTTTTGTCTTTTATAGTTTTTTCTTAGGTTTGTGTTGTCTTATTTTACTTTTTCTTCTTCTCGTTTTCTTCCTTTCTGTGTCTCCTTTTCTTTCTTTCCTCTTTTTTTTTTCTTTTATATCTTTTTAGCGTTTCATTTGTTTTGTTTTTTGCTTGTTTTTTGTCTTTTTTGTGCATTTTCTTTTCTTTATGATTTTTTTTTTATTCTCTAGCCATTCTTGCTCTACTTCACTTCTCTTATTACTTGTTTACTTATATCAGTTACTTATCATCCTACTTATCACTTGTCTTTCTTTACTTTTTCACTTTGTCGTTTGCTTTTTCTTTCCTCTTTGTCGTTCTCCTTTTCATCTCCTCCTTTCTATCTTTTCCTTCTCTCATTTGCATATTTTTTTCTTTTATATTTCTCTCCAAACACACTCCTCTTTTTTCTATTCTTTTGTTTCGCTTTCTTTCCTTCTTGGCGTTTTCATTTCCTAATTCAACCGCTTTCATGTTTTTCTTCTTTATTTTCATTCTCCTTTTTCCTCATCTCGTCTTTGTCTGTCTGTCTTCTTTTTCCTCTCCTTTGTCCTTTGTTCTCCTCTGTCCATCTTTTTCTTCCTTTCTTTCCTTTGTTTCCTCTGGTATTTTTTTCTTCCTTTTGTATAATTTCGCCATTCTCTCATCTGTCATTTCCTCTCCTTCATCCATCTTTTTCTCCTTTGTAAAACTTTCCCTGCTTTTGTGTCCTTTGTTTGTATTAGTATTTTTGTTTCCTGACATTTTCCACGTCCTCCTCCTCGTCCTCTTCCTCTTCCTCCTCCCAGTCTCCTATTTAATCACCATTCCTTCGCCATTATTTTCTTTTTCCTTCTTTTTCCTCTCTTCCTCCTCCTCCTCCTCCAATGTTATCACTACCATATTCAGTCTTCTTAGCAACGTGTCCCTGCCTTCCTTCCTCCCTTTCTTAGCATTAACAAAAAGAGACTCCTTCTCCTTCTCCCTCTCCCTCTCTCTCTCTCTCTCTCTCTCTCTCTCTCTCTCTCTCTCTCTCTCTGCCACTAATCTCTCTCGT
The DNA here is from genome assembly GCF_024679095.1 of Eriocheir sinensis. Lineage (NCBI taxonomy): Eukaryota > Metazoa > Arthropoda > Malacostraca > Decapoda > Varunidae > Eriocheir > Eriocheir sinensis. Next base: position 1,779,079 of record NC_066518.1, on the reverse strand, counting down.
CCCCTCTCGCCCTTTCTTCTTCCCTTCCTCTATGCTTTTTACTTCTGTTTTTTTTCCTCCTCCTCCTCCTCCTCCTCCTCCTCCTTCTCCTCCTCCGCCCCGTGTGAGGTACTTTACTGAGTTATTCCTGTGCCCAGACGTGCCAAGGATTCGAGCTTAGATGACGACAATCCCCCATTTTCTTTATCCCGTCGCGGCCTCTAGAGAAAATGGGATGTAGTGTGTCTTGAAATCTTTTATGGGTGGCTGTTTTGTTTTGATTTATGATGGGATTTTTACATGGACACTGGAGGAAGCTGCAATATACAAAGAGATATATTAACTTAATCTATATTGTGATTTTGAGGGGAACTCTTGTATTTATTTATTATTGTCGTGTTTGTTTGTTTATCCTTTCACGCGTGTTTTCTTTGTTAGGTTCTTGGTCTGTGGCTTTAATTTCTGCTTTTTTGGGTGAGCTATTTGTATAAGTAGATTGAAAAGGAACGTTAATATGATGCTGTGGTTGCATATATATAAAACGTTATTTTACGAAGCACTGAAGTCTCTGCATTTCCATCCATCTCTCTCTCTCTCTCTCTCTCTCTCTCTCTCTCAAGCGTGAGCGTCGAGGGTATCAAAGGAATAGACCAAAGCCTTCCTCCCTCGCCTTGCATCCTCTCCTTCGTTTCCATCGTTTCAGCTTTGTTCTAATACTCCCAAGAAAACAACAATACAGCTTAAATATACCTTCAAACTCGATACCTAGAGAGAGACAAAGTTCCTGATGCACCAAATCGGACTGTTTTGCATTTACACGATATTGAAAACTAAAGAAAAAGAGTCAGAACCGGTTTGTTGTTGCAGTGTTCTGTTTTGTTTACCCTTCACTGCGAGAGGAAAGGATTCGTGATTGCATCGGAAAGGATATCAAAGCGCCGATTGCAAAGCCGCTTTTAATCCCAGCGATGTATGGGGAATAAACTCGTCCAGATCTGTTTGTTGGTTTAAGAGCTTCAGACGCCCTGGTATCTCTAATCCCTTCCTCCCACACTCTTCATGACCTTCTGAATTTAGGCCATTTACCGATTGGTTGCCAGCGTGTCCCGAGCCAAGGCTTCAGAGAGATTCCTGACAGGTGGATCTGCCTACGCCAAGCACTTCGACCAGGCCAAAAACTCTTCCTTGTAGCCAGAAAAGGAAGGAGGAAAATATTATCAAGGACAGGCTGACGGAGGCGGAAGTTATGAATGCTTCTCTCGTTGGACTAAATCTGAACGTTGTTATGAGTTAGCTAGACAGCCACAAACTCTTCCGTCAGAACAAAGACGAGAGGAAACTGATAAAAAAAAACCTCTTATGGCGCAAAGAATAAACATTTCCTGATATACAAAAAAAGATACCAGGAAGGATAACACAAGGT